>NW_012099110.1:46752-130538 GCF_000951045.1 Mandrillus leucophaeus
GAAAATCCCATTCCTAGGACTAGATGGTTTCATGCTCACAATAACAGATACTTTTCTTGCAATAATTTTGATAACATGGGTTGCATATAGTTATTAGGATTATTATTATTGTTATTAAATTAGATGATTAAATGGTTATAAAACCTAAATATCTCTGAGCAAATCCTGTGTTTGATTTGATTTGTCTGTTTCTAGTACCAGCTCAAACTCTATGACTCCTGCAGGGTTCTTATCCGTTCCTGTTGCTTTTATCACCCACTGCTTAGATAAACAAAATAAACTGCCTCTCGCAAAGAAGCGATATGGATCACCCAATTCAGCAGCTTCCTCTCTTTTCTTTCTAACGTTCTTATTCTTCATCTCTATTATTTCTGAATTGCACTAATGAATCCCTAACACATTTGATTTTCTTTTTGAAAAAATCCAAAAGATTAATAACTGTATTTGTTTAGGTGACCTGGAGAAGAAAGGGTACACCAGGCAGTGGGAACAGTAGAAGCAAATGCTAGGAGGTGGGGAATGGGCACATGCACAATGGGCTTCAGAAGGCCAGACTGAAGTGGTGGATGTGCCTTGCGGCTGCAGCTTGGGATCACCACTTGGCTTTGATGAGCTGCTGAGTTCATAGCAAGATCTCAATCCCTTTTGCTGCCTCCATAACATTACTCTCCTCTCTGCCAAGAGATCCCAGTGCAGCCAGTTTTCTGGACCTATGTTCATCTCCCTTACTCCTGTGGGTTCTGGCATCAGAGTCAGTCTCCATGATGGAGCTCCTGTCACATCTTGTCACATCTTTTCCTTGTTAAGTGTATTGATTCAAATATTCTTTAGAATTTTGGGGCAAAGTGGCTAAAACTTTGGATGAAGTTGTATGGCTTAGAAGCAATACATCTTTATATAGCATGTCTAACATACACTAGTTATTGAGTGCTTAATATGCACTCTGCTGAATACTAGAGGTATGAAATGAGGGTTTCTGGCTTTAAGAATCAACAATTAGGCTGGGCGTGGTGGCTCACGCCTGTAATCCCAGCACTTTGGGAGACCAAGGCGGGTGGATCACCAGAGGTCAGGAGTTCTAGAACAGCGTGGCCAACATGGTGAAACCCCATCTCTACTAAAAATACAAAAATTAGCCGGGCGTGGTGGCGGGTGCCTGTAATCCCAGCTACTTGGGAGGCTGAAGCAGGAGAATCGCTTGAACATAGGAGGCAGAGCGGAGATCACGCCATTGCACTCTAGCCTGGGCAACAAGAGTGAAACTCTGTGTCAGGAAAAAAAAAAAAAAAAAAGAATCAACAATTAGATAGGAAATTAGCTCATGTTTATGGTATGATTTGATACATAACAGCCATGCATATAATGTGAAATAGGAAGACACCAAAGGGAAGGATCCTATCAGGGTTTGGTACAGAAATGTATGCAGGAGGTCACGTTTGATTTGACTTCGAAGGGTGAAGAGTGAGTGAGAATGGGAAGAAAATATACACAGAAAACCCAAAGCACATCTTTGTGTAGGGGATAGAGAGTGGAGTATACTGATTAATACCCAGGCTCTGTAGCTAACTGTCTGCATTCAAAACCCTCCTCTGCTATTTACCAGCTGTGTAATCTATAACTGGGGATGTCTAAACTCATGATTCTTGGGAGCTGCAGTTTTTTAATCTGTAAGATGGGGAAAATAATAATATCAACCTCACCATGTTGCCACAGAGAATTAAAATGAGTACACACACATAAAGCAGTTAGAAGAATATCTGGCACATAAGTTTTGAATACATGTTAGCCAATATCGTTAAATTTAAGAATTTAATAACAACTCTGACCATGTGCCAGGCACAGTTCTAGGGGCTGGAGATATCACAATGAACAAGACCCACAAGGCCACCGATCTTTTGGAATATGTGTTCTATTGGAAACAGAGAAAATGAAGAAAATGTTTAAAGGTGATTTCAGATGATGTTGGATAATTTGTGCTGTGATGGAGTTGTTGTTTAGTGTGGTCTGGAACAGTCTTCCTGTAGAGGTGATATTTGAACTAAGACTCCAGCATTGAGAAGGGTTAGCCATTTGAACATCTAAATACAGAAATTTCTAGGAAGAGAGACAGCAAGGGCAAAGACCTCAGGTAAGAACAGTCTTTCCAGGTAGAGGAATGAAAAAGAGTCCAGGCTAGTTGAGGTGGAGCGGTTAGGGGTATGGAGACTGGTCAGAGATTAGATCGAAGAGGTAGATAAGAGCCCATGAGGTAGGCCCTGTAGCACAGAGTACGGCATTTGGCATTTATTAGACGTCACACAGTCAGCTAGTTGCAGAGTTGAATGAGAAATGAGAATAAAGTGAACAGAAGGCTTGGCTATTTCTGAGTTTAAAAATTTACTAGACCTGCGGAGGGAATGTATTTTCCTTATTATGTTTTGGGCCACTTTGGACCAGAAGGAGTCCTCTCTTTGGCTTTCCAAAATGGGCCCCTTCCACTAATTAAAGTAAGAATATTAGTAACCATTGAGGTCAGTTTAGCCCTTATTTTGTACTCCGGACAGGAGAGAAAAATTGAAATTATAACTGAAACATAATCATGGCCTTCATTGCTGTGTAGCAGTGGCGGCTCTCCCATTGATTTAGTCAAATGTGGTGTAGGGGAAAGACCTGGATTTGGAAGATGTTTCTTTCATTCATCAGCCAGGGGTCTGGCTAACAACTGATTCCACACTTCAAGGAGTGACTGGAGATGGCTTCAGGGAGGAACTACTGACAAAGGTGTGGTGGAGGATTAGGGAACCACCAAGAGATGATAAAGCAACTTGAGGATAAAGACAAAGGGATCCTGTTACCATTCCAGGCCTGATGGGACAAGGTGGATAGAGATTGCAGGGACCCTGAAAGAGCCATCTTCGTAGGAAAGGGCCCTTGAACAGAGCTGTGGCTTTAACAGAAGGATGCAGCCTCTGCAGAAATGCAGATCAACAAAGAGAGAACCAGGGGTGGGGGAAATGAATACCTGGACCTCTGTCTCTTCTCGTTTTGATCTTCTGCCAGTCTTTCATTGCTGAACCTACTAAATGCTAGGAAGCAATTTATCTGTGGTAGGTAGAATACTAACTCCTCAAAGGTGTCTACATCCTAATCTCCAGAATTTATGAATACATTGCGTTAAATGACAAAAGGGAACTAGGGCAGAACATGGAATTCAGGTTGCTGATCAGCTTAAGATAGGGAGATTATCATATTATCTGAGAGGCCCCCCCATAATCTGAAGTGCCCATACAAAGCAAGAAGGAGGCAGAAGAAAACTAAGGATGGACACATGAGAAGGACTTCACCTGACATTGTAGGCTTGGAAGGGGGCCACAAACCAGGGAATGGAAGTGGCCTCTAGAAACTAGAAGCAAAGAAACAGATTTTCCCCTAGAGCCTCCAGAAGGAACAAAGCCCTACCAACAACTTGATGTCAACCTAGTAAGACTCATATCAAAATTCTGGCCTTCAGAACTGTAAGAGAATACACTTTTATTGTTTTTAGCTGCCAGGTTTGTACTTTGTTATGGCAGCTATAGAAAACTAATACAAAAGCCCAGCCGAAGCATTCCATAAAAGGACAGAGTAGAGCGGAGAAGAGTAGAAAAGATATCTTTGGTACAATGGAGAATATTTACCTGAGTTCAAGTCTTAGCTCTATCCTTATTCTATGGCTTTGGTCAAGCCACTTTGCCTACTGGGCCTTAGTTTCTTCACCTGTCAAATGAGGGCCGTCCAGCTACTTTAATGAAGCGCTGTGGGGATTAAATGGCAGAATGGATGTGAAAGTGTTTTATAAACTAGCATTGCATAGAAGTAAAGCATCTGAGACATCTGCAATATAATGACCACAGGATAAATGATTCAATGAAAAATCCCCACTTAGACATTCCTGAGTTCAAAGACTTACTTCTTGCCTACATGCTTTGCCCATTATGACTTTTTTCAATGTGAAAAATTAGGACATGTCTCTAAAGCATACTTCCCCACAGGGCCCAGAGCCATCCTGGCTGGGCTATAAATCTTTTATTTCAATGTAAAGATTTATGGTTCTTGTTGGAAAAGATAGGTTACAACATGCATATACATAGTCATGCATCCAGACACATCTTGGATGTTCTAGAAAATGAGACTGCCCATGAGAGACATAAATAGGAAGTTCATGACTTTTTAATCACACATCCCACTAGCAAATCTATCAGCCTCATGCACATATAGACACTATACATCTTCATATTAATTAATACATGTCTCATAAAGGACACTCAAATAATTGAGCTTTCCAGCTCTCCATGAAGCACACGCATGATAAAACTCTACTCACATATATACCCCACACCTTCCTTACCTCCACTGGACTCACAATGAGTTTTGAGGCCAAATAAATGCTTAACACTGGCAGAAAATGTGTCTCCTGCATGACAGTCATGAGGAAAAGTCAAATTACTTTTCATGACTTTCAAAATGGCTTGAAGAAGACAAGTTGGTTTATGTATTAAATTTATCTGGAATTTACATTTTGATTGGGCAACAGTCTGGGCAAATTCCACAGTAACCTATCGATCTGACAGAGACATCTGACAGCTCCGAACAATTGCTGAAACGGCTTTTAAAACCCAGCTGGCCGGTGAGAGCTGGGGACATTTTCCCAGTGAGCCATCTCTCATTCATCTTCCAACAGTTCTCACCTCCCCCACCAGCCTTGGGGTGGCTTTCAATAAAGCCAGTGGAGACATATTTCTAGAGATACGAAATAAAAAAATCCTCCTGGAGCCTGCCTTCATTGCTTCTCCTGCCTTTGGCTACCCATTTGCCTCCTTTCACCTTTGATCACAATTTCAGGGCTCTCTTCCTACGTACTAAATTCACAGTCAGTTCAGAGGCTGCTTGCTTGATAATGATGAAGACAGTAACTAAGTATGTCTCTAGGTTATTAGCCCTGGCATCTTTCTAAAATGCTTCCTCTTCTCTGTGACCCCAGGTCCAGATACTGAGCCAGGATTCATACCTATTCTACTCCTGTCCAACACACAATGTCATCTACGATTTTTAAAAAATTATTCCAAACCAGCATGATTTCTTCTATCCTATGTCTGCACCTATCACTTCACACTTACCATCTGTCTTAGATTACTGTGGTTTAATTCCATGGAAATAAGTATCTGCTATGTTCAGGGTATTGCTAAAAGGAATGCAGAGATAAAGATAAATTTGCAACAGGACTTCTAAAATATTATAATTTAAAAGAATGGTCATTCTCAAAGTTTGGTACTCAGGCCAGCATCTTCAGCATCTTCTGAGATCTTGTTAGAGATGCAAATTTTTGAGCCCTTCCCCCATGCTACTGAATCAGAAACTCTGGGTGTCTTTTTACAAAATTCCCAGGTGAATCTAATGCAAGTGAAAGTTTGAAAACCATGTTTTAAAGTATTTGAGACATATGCACAAAAGCTGATATTGATTTCTACAGAAAATGTGACAATAGAGTGCTAACGGAGATTCAGAGGAATGCTTGATGAACCCTCTCAGCCAAGGTAGAGAGAATTTGGAGGACAATAGGAAGGCTTCAAGGAAGAAAGGTTGCTGTGCTATGCTTTGAAGGATGATCTAAAGGACATTCTGAGACCCAGGACACAGAGAAGCAAAGGAAAAATGCCAGCATGGCAAATGTCTAACACTCAGACTGCCCTTTTCTATTCCCTAACCACGGCAGACATTACTAATAGATCATGGCAATTTTTTTTTTTTTTTTTCTGTTAAACATTGTGGGAGTCTCAGGATCTTTTAAAACACACTTCCCCTGGTATCCTGTAGCAATCAGTTTGAGTTGGCAGAAATCAGCCTATTTCCTGTTTCTGGAGCTGAGTCAGGAATGCTCTGACCTTCCAATGGGGAAGACTTAGGGGAATAAGATTTAGAAGGTGCCAGATTACATAGGCTTAAATAGGGCCTTGAATGGCAAATAAGAGTTTGGACTTGTGTCCACTGGCAATAGAGAAGCTCTTAAGGATTTGATTCAGAAAGTGATGTGATCAAGGCTATTTTACAATTAAATGTTTTGTCTTACACTTCCTTTAGATAGGAGTTTCCAAACTTGGCTGTCCATTAGAATCACCTGGGGAGCTTTTAAAATTCCTGATGCCCAGACCACACCCTTAACCAAATTAATTGTAATTTTTAGGAAGTGTGATCTGAGCATCAGTATTTTTTAAAGCTTCCCTGGTGATTACACAGGGAGGCAAATTTGAGACCCAGTCATTTATATTATAAATTTATTGAAGTGAGGAGTCTTTGTTATCCCTCCTTTCCCATATACTGTATCATCAAGCACAATGTCTTACATAGACAAAGACAATGTCTTACATAGGGATTGCTAGTGAATTAAGGCAGCATCTAATTGGGCCTGATGAGTTTCTCCGTTACCTTTTACGTAAAATTGCCTTCCTTCTCAGATGGAAAGGTTTCAAAAAAGGCACAAGCCAAATGTCTTGAAATCATAGCAGCATTTTTATCCTAAATTTAGTAGCTGGGTGTTCTGTTGAGAGAACCGGTGATCCCAGAGTTTCCAGAGTTGGATAAACAGTGATTTTATTCTTTTTGTCCTGTTGGAATGGCTTGTGGAGAGCGCGAAATACAGAGGAATTGGAGAAAGGGTCAAAGGATTGCACATTAAAATGTGGATGGGATTACACGCATGAATAGGTTGGAAATCTGGGAGGAGAGCAGTAAACTGGGAGATCAATGTTATTTCTGTTATTTCCTGAGTCTGGTTTTGCTTTATTCCTCACACATCTCAAATCCATCCCCAAATCTCATGGCTTACTGGGTAATTACTCATTTCTCCCTTAGCATAAACTACCAGTTTTTTTTTTTTTTAAATATTTTTCTCCCCAGTTAGAAAATAATTTATCATTATCTTTGCATCTCTCATAGTAGTGTTTAATTCTCTAAATTTGTATTCTTCTTAGAGAAGTTGGTGCTGCTCAGAATGCCCTTCCACACTTCCCCCACAAAACCAACTTTTGAAAGCTCCAATTTAAATGTTTCCTTCCTGACTTCTCAAGACAGATGTGCTTCTCTCAAAGCAATGACCTCGGTCAAAGCACTTGTTCCACTATAGGAAAATGATTTTTCCCATTTCTCCCTTACTTGTTGCCTAGGATAAAACTAATATGTATATATTCTCTTACACAGAGAATTTCTGTATTTAAAAATATAAAGAAGGTGCTTTGAAAATCCTTTATAATTTTGTCTCCCAGGAAAAAATCACTCACAATGGTTTAGCATTTGAGCAAGTTTTGTTGCTGTGTTAACTTACCTGAGATCGTAACTTATATGGAGGAATATTCATAATTTTGGAAATATAGTATTGATGTAGATATTTTTTAAAATTAAGAATCCTTCAAGACCATATAGAATATAATTCCATTTGCATGAAATATCCAGAATGGCAACTCTGTAGAAACAAGAAACAAATCAGTAGGTTGAGGGTGCAAGAGGGATTAACTGCAAAAATCCACAAGAAAATATTTCGGGTGATATAAATATGATAAAAATAGATTGTGTTGGTGGTAGCCCAACTCCATAAATTTACTAAAAAAATTGAATTTCACACTTATAATGGGTAGATTTTATGTTACAAAAATTATACCTCAATAAAGCTATTATAATAAAAAACCTCCCCAAATCTAATTTACAATGAGTACTCTAATTTCCATCATATAAATATACTACCATTTTAGTTAATCAATACTCTTATTTGAGTATATTTTTGGTTCTGATTAGACTATTATTAAAACATGTGCACACATGGTGCACAAACAAATCTCTGCAATGTATACATTTGAGTATTTTGTCTGTGTTACAAATTATTTTTGCACCTTTTTTTTCTGTTTCTTTTTTTGAGACTAGTCTTGCTCTGTCGCCCAGGCTGGAGTGCAGTGGTGTGATGCAATCGCAGCTCACTGCAACCTCTGTCTCACGGGTTCAAACTATTCTCCCGCCTCAGTCTCCTGAGTAGCTGGGATTACAGGCATGTGCCACCATGCCCAACTAATTTTTGTGTTTTTATTAGAGACAGGGTTTCGCTATGTTGGCCAGGCTGGTCTCGAACTCCTGGCCTTAGGTGATATCTGCCCACCTCAGCCTCCCAAAGCGCTGGGATTACAGGCGTGAGTCGCCGCGCCCGGCCTCTTTGCATCTTATAAATAGAAATACTGCTTTAAAATATTTGAATGTATTTGTCTTTAGATACAATTGTTAAGCTGCTATTTCAAATGATGCAGAAATTTATATTCCCAGCAGCAGAGAAGTGTGCTTATCTCAGAGATCCCTGTGTGGAGATTTTTTTTTCTAGTTTTGCTAATTTGAGAGGTGAGGATAATAGCTCATTGTTTTAATTTGCATTTATTTAATTGCTAGCAAGGTTGCCTCTTTAAAACATATGTTTATTCAGCATTTGTATTTCCTCTTTTGTGAATGCCTCTGCATGGCATTTTATAGCCCGTTTATCAATTGGAATCTGAATGTGTTGCATAAATTTTCTTTATATGTTAAGAATAACTCTTATTCTGTTACATTTGTTTAAAAATTTTCCAGTTTTCCCCCATAGTATTTCAATTTTACCTTCGATGCTTAGGTAAAGCTACTTTATATTTTCATATAGTAACATCTAATCTTTCTTTTTATATAATTTCTTACTTTTTAAAATTAAAAGTACCCTCTTTCCAATTACCCCTCAATATAATCAATTATCAATATTACTTCTTGCTTTTAAATATTACATTTAATTCTTTTATAAATCTGTAATTCTTTCAAGTAGACAGTATTGGGGAATGTTTCTCTGCAAATCAAGGCTTCATCTTTGGGTAAAAGGGCTCATAACCATGTATTAAAATAATATTTCTAGCCTGGGCAACATGACGAAACCCCGTCTCTAGAAAAAATACAAAAATTAGCCAGACATGGTGATGGGTTTCAGCTACTCAGGAGGCTGAGGAGGGAGGATTGCTTGAGCCCAGGAGGCGAAGGTTGCAGTGAGCCAAGATCACACTACTGCACTCCAGCCTATGCAACGCAGCAAGACTCTGTCTCAAAAAAAATAAATAAATAAAACAATCTGATAATATTTCTTCAATAGATTTGTGTTATTATTTCAATGTTGTATTAAATTTCTATTTTTACACCAAAAACATAATGTTATTTTAAAATTATTTATGCTGTATAATATATGAGAGTAAATATTTCTAATAATTATTTTTATAACTGACAGCTATTTTTACCTATTATTATTGTGGATGAATTTCAGAATTACCTCGTTAAGTTTTTCAAAAGTCCTGTTAAGATAGGTGGAAAATCTGATAAATCTGTAAGTTAATTTAGAAGAAACTACTCTCTTTACATAATTGGGCCTTCTGCCCAGGAACACTGTTTATCTTCCCATTTAGCCAAGTATTTTTTATATTTCACTGTAAAGTTTTGTGGTTTTCTTCATAAGCATCTTACATATTTCTTGTTAAAGCTATTCATAGGCATTTTATGTTTTCTGTTGCTATTGTGAATAAGATATTTTAAAATCATACTTCCCAACTAGTCATTGCCAGTGAAGAAAAATGCTATTATTTTGGTGTATTTATCCTGTAACCAGTCTCTTTGCTGCACTCTCTTATTAGTTTTAATAGTTGTTCAGTTGATTCTATTGAGCGTTCTAGATATCAAAATATATATTTTTATAAAGAATGATAATTTTGTTTTCTTATTTTCAGCCATTATAATTCAAGCAAAGCCATCTTTATTGCAAAGAATAGAGACTTCTGTAATACGGCACAGTAATAACGAATGCATCTGGTCGGGGTGGCAGAGAGGCTGTTACTGAAAGCACACCATCAGGCAATGCTGTAGAAGCAGGAATCTCATACAGCCCAGTTTAATGAGAACTGGAGCTAGGAAGCCACTAGAAACCAAAGCCACTTTCTGGCTCTTAGGAGCTATATGGTACTATATGATATTTTGTTTCCCTCCATTTCTTGAATCTCTAATCTCTCCTGTCTCCATCCTCTTTTTCTTAGAAGAATTTTTCTTCTGCCAAATGACTGCTAAACATATACCTGTCCTCTTAGTGCTAACATTCAATATACACCCCCTATCTTCTCTCTGGTTTTATATCTAACTGCTCAAGAGAGAGACTGATCATTACTCCCAGGCGATGGATTGGCTGACCTTGGTTCAGGGCTCCACATCTTGTCTGTTCAGCACTGCCCAGATTGAGGCTGGTTTACGTGATGGAAACACAGCCTGTAAAGTCTTTCTCTTCAGGTCTATTGCTACTGTTTTTGGCAACTCTTGATGGTTTCATACCATAAATGAAATAGCTATTCCACTTCTCTGTTCCTGGAGGAGTTTATAAAGTATAAGGGTTATCTTTTCCTTGAAAGTTGGAAAGACATTACCTAGAAGAAAAAAAACATTGTTTGGATCCAGCAGTTTTCAGGGAAGTAATTCTTTGATGACGCTTTCAATTTCTCCTGTAATTATTGTTCCAATCAGGTCATGAGTATTTCTCTATGTCTTTACTAGATCATGATCTCCTGGACAGCCAGAACCATGTTTTATTTATCTGTTTGTGGCCAGTTTCCAGCCCTGGGCCTGGCCTTGAGCAAGCCCTTGAGTTGTGTTGAGTGGAAATGATTTAAATCAGAGATGGCACAGATAATAAAAACAGGAATGGATATGGAGGTAGAGGATGAGAATTTGGGTATTAGCTTGGTTATTTACTAATTGGAGGGATTTAGGTAAGTTGCTTCATTCTGAGTCTCACTTCCCAAATTTGTACAGTGATGAAGTTTGAGATTGGAGTATATGTGGAGAGAAACCTCCAAAACCTTTACCATGCTTTAACATTCTAACTTAAGTTTAAATGAAAAACTGAATTTTTACCTGGAAAGAAAAATAATACTGTTCAGAATCCTGTGTTAATCCTTGTTGGTATTAATAAACAAGTAAATAAAGTAAATACATGCGTTAGGTTTTATTTACCCTCCTACAGTGGAAGATAATCATTTGTTAGTTCAAGCCCTGAGGCATTACCTTCTTGACAGCTGGTGAGGTACGTGTGTAAAATCAAAACGTTTTTATGAAAACGTTTTATGCTTTTTCCTAACAAAGCATTGCTGTGTGTGCCTGTTATTTTAATGTGAACTAACAACCTTATTCTAACAATTTATCACATTTGAAAATATAAACTGGACCCCTTATTCATGCATTTTCTGAAGATGCTGCTTTGGTGCTGACATTTCTTGATGCCCTTGGTGATAGGGGTGTGTGTGGACCCATTCATATTCTCTTCTGATTTAGATCAGTGGGCAAGAAGGTCTTACACACAGTTATGGATCTTTCATATGCTCTTTGTGTTCTCAATTATGTAGGGGATTTTGACTGGCTAGCTGCAATCAGTCTGTGAGAAAGAAGAAAGAAAATGACCATGACCATCACACACTGGGGTAATTGGGTGTCTTCCCTGCCTCCTAGTGATGACCAAGGACGGTTCCCATCAAAAACACCTAAATTCAAAGAAATCAGCAGTCTGTTGAATGGAGTCCCGGGATCAGGTCACATCAAACTCCAGCTTCCAATGTGCATTTCAAATATGAAACATAAACACTGATTGCAAATCTGAAGACATTTTCATTTAGCCCTGGGCCAGGATTTTTAATTTAAAAAAAATAAACCTGTCAAGGTCTGCAAGAAAGGCTCTTAGATATTCTGGTCAATGGTTTATTTAAAAATCCAATAATGCAATTTCCTTAGCAGCAGGAGGCAAGAGACCTTCTCTGAGCTGAATGTCCCATAACTGGATGGTAGCCAGATTCCCAGTACGTGAAACAGAAGTCCATGAAACAGAAACACATTCCCAGTACATTAAGCCCCTTTTTAAAAGGGGTACTACCTTGAGGGCAAATGACAGGATATTCTGATTGCCATTTCTGCCCAAAATAACTATGTATATTGGGAGCAAGAAGACCTGGCAATCCAATCTCACTTGCTATCCATGTGAACTTGGCCATTCACATGGGTTATTTATTTATTTATTTATTTATTATTAATTTATTTTTGATTTTTTTACTTTAAGTCCGGGGATGCATGTGCAGAATGTGCTGGTTCGTTACATAGGTATACATGGGTCATGGTGGTTTGCTGCACCTATCAACCTGTCACCTAGGTTTTAAACCCCCCATGCATTAACTGTTTGTCCTGATGCTCCCTCTCTCCTCACCATCCCCCAACAGTTTCTGGAATGTGTTGTTGCCCTCCCTGTGTCCATGTGTTCTCATTCTTCGACCCCCACTTATGAGTGAGAACATGCAGTGTTTGGTTTTCTGTTCCTCTGTTTGTTTGCTGAGGATGATGGCTTCCAGCTTCATCCATGTCCCTGCAAAGGACATGATCTCATTCCTTTTTATGGCTGTGTAGTATTCTATGGTGTATATGTACCACATTTTCTTTATTTAGTCTATCATTGATGGCATTTGGATTGGTTCCATGTCTTTGCTATTGTGAATAGTGCTGCAATAAACATATGTGTGCATGTGTCTTTATAATAGAATGATTTATATTCCTTTGAGTATATACCCAGTAATGAAATTGTTAGGTCAAATGGTATTTCTGGTTCTCGATCCTTGAGGAATCGCCACATTGTCTTCCACAATGGTCGAACTAATTTACATTCTCACCAGCAATGTAAAAGTGTTCCTATTTCTCCACAGCCTCATCAGAATCTGTTGTTTCTTAACTTTTTAATAATTGCCACTCTGACTGGCATGAGATGGTATCTCATTGTGATTTTGATTTACATTTCTCTAATAATCAGTGATGTTGAGCCTTTTTAGATATGTTTGTTGGCTGTGCAAATGTTTTCTTTTGAGAAGTGTCTGTTCATCTCCTTTGCCCACTTTTTGATGAGGTTGTCTGTTTTTTTTCTTGTAAATGTGTTTAAGTTCCTTGTAAATTCTGGATATAAGACCTTTGTCAGAAGGGTAGATTGTAAAAATTTCCTTCCATTTTGTAGGCTGCCTGTTCACTCTGATGATAGTTTCTTTTGCTGTGCAGAAACTCTTTAGTTTAATTAGATCCCATTTGTCAATTTTAGCTTTTGTTGCAATTGCTTTTGGTGATTTCATCATAAAATCTTTGTCCATGCCTATGTTGTGAATGGTATTACCTAGGTTTTCTTCTAGGGTTTTTATGGTTTTGAGTTTTACATTTAAGTCTTTAATCCATCTTGAGTGAATTTTTGTATAAGATGTAAGGAAGGGGTCCAGTTTTAGTTTTCTGCATATGGCTAGCCAGTTTTCCCAGCATCATGTATTAAGTAGGGAATCCTTTCCCCATTGCTTGTTTTTGTCAGGTTTGTTGAAGGTCAAATGGTTGTAGATGTGTGGTCTTATTTCTGAGGTCTCTATTTCTGTTCCATTGGTCTATATGTCTGTTTTGATACCAGTGCCATGCTGTTTTGGTTACTATAGCCTTGTAGTATAGTTTGAAGTCAGGTAGCATGATGCCTTCAGCTTTGTTCTTTTTGTTTAGGATTGTCTTGGCTATGTGGGCTTTTTGGTTCCATATGAATTTTAAAGTGTTTTTTGTTGTTGTTGTTTCTAATTCTGTGAAGAGTGTCAATGATAGTTTGATGGAAATAGCATTGAATTTATAAATTACTTTGAGCAGTACGGCCATTTCACAATATTGATTGTTTCTATCCAAGAGGGTGGAATGTTTTTCCATTTGTTTGTGTCCTCTCTTATTTCCTTGAGCAGTGGATTATAGTTTTCCTTGAAGAGGTTCTTCACGTCCCTTGTTAGCCATATTCCTAGGTATTTTATTCTCTTTGTAGCAATTGTGAATGTGAGTTGATTCACTCACATGGATTTTTTAAATAAAAAACTGAAATTTTAAACCCCCAATTTAAAACATGTCATATAACTGCCAGTCATCTCTCAACTTCAGCTGTTTATAGACGAAGAGTAGAGAATGAGCCTCTCTACGTATTGTTTAGCCCTGCCCTGTTGGTCAGAACTGGCCCAGAGAAGCACCACTGACTATTTGGAGCAATCAAACTTCCTCTCTCTAGAATTTAAAATCACTAACCTGAAAAAGGGACTCAGCCATAGGCATTGAAGCTATAAAAGCCAATGATCTCAAGGGTCAAAACAACCATTTTGGAGTAGCTATGATGGGCTATGGTTAATCTAAAGAAACTGGTTCTTAGACAAGAAACCAGCACATATGGATATGCAGAAGCAGGAATGGGAGGCTATGCAACCCTAAAGAGCAAGAGAGAGGAAGTAGACATCTGATAATATTCTAGTTTCTATGAGGTCTGGAAGTTGAGTTCATGAGAGTTTCTGCCTTCCTATTCCTGGAAAACAACTACAAGAGAATTTCATAACTTTTTATCTGAGCAAAGTTTAGGTATCTCTTGTCTTACCAAATAATTGAATTCACAAATACTTATTGAACATGTTTTATGAACCAGGATCTATGATGAAAGCTGAGGAAAAAGCAATGAACAATATGGGTCCATTTCTGATTTCATAGATCTTGTATTTTAATGGGAGGATAAAAAGACCAAACTAAGCCATGAAAACAAAACCCATATTTACATAAATAAGTACATAATGACACATTAACAAATTAAAAAAAAAAAACAAATGAAAAGACAAAACATGCTTTCAGTTCAAAGACTTAGTAGTGTTAAGACTGATCTATTGATCAAGATTTAAGGCAATCCTTATCAAAATTTCATTGGACTTTTTAACAGAAATTGACAAGCTGATCTTAACATACATACCGAAATGCAAGGGACTCAGCATAGCAAAAAAAAAAAAAAAAAAAAAAAAAAAAAATCCAGAGAACTCAATGTTCTAAATTTTAAAACTTAACACAAACTGACAGTTATCAGGCATAAGGATAAAAATATAGATAAATGGATAGAAAGCCCAGAAATAAACCATCATATTTTTAAATAGTTGATGTTTGACAAAGGTGCCAAGACAATTCAGTAGGGGAAAACAATACTTCTTTCAACAAATGATGCGAAGATGACTGAATATCTACATTGAAAGGAATGAAGTTGGACCCCTTCCTCTCACCATACACAAAAATTAACCAAAATAGGTCATAGCCATAATATAAGAACTAAAACCACAAAACTCTTAGAAAAAAACACAGGAGTAAATCTTTGTGACCTTAGATTAGTCAATAATGTCTTAAACACAACATTAAAGGCACAAGTGACAAAATAAATTGTACTTCATCAAAACTAAAACCTTTTGTGCTTCCAAGGACACCATGAAGAATGTGAAGAGACAATTTGCAGATGGAGAAAATATTTGCATATCATACGTTTGATAAGGGGTTTGTATCTGGAATACATAAGGAACTCTTACAACTCAATTATTAAAAGACAATCCAATTTAAAAGTGGGTGAAATATATAAATCTACATTTCTCCAGTGAAAATATACAAATGGCCAATAAGCACAAGAAAAGATGCTCAACATCATTAACCATTAAATAAGTGCAAATTAAAACCAAAATGAGATATCACTTCACACACTCTAGGATGTTTATAGTTTAAAAAGATAATAAATACTGGCAAATATGTGGAGAAATTGAAATCCTCACACACTGCTGTTGGAAATATACAGTGGTACAGTCACTTTGGAAAATAGCCTAACCGTTCCTCAAAATGATGGAGGAAATGAGGAGTGACTTCTAATAGGTATGGGCTTTCTTTGGGGGTGATGAAAATGTTCTTAAATTGATCATGGTAATGGTTGCACAACCCTGTGCATATATTAAAACCCATTAAATTTTGTATTTAAATTGGGTGAATTGTGGAATAATATTGTTAATAATATGTCAATAAATATAAATATATTTTGTTAAAAATAAAATATAGGGGCAACAATTCTTCCCTTGCAGGAACATTAGCAAAATTGGGTCCCCAGCTATTTGTATGAATTTATATTATTGTTGTAAGTCATCCTAAATAGTTCTTAACCAACCATGGACTCAAAGTGTCATAGCTACTTATATTTGTGAAAAAGTATAGTCTCCAAATGGAAGGGAATATCCCTACACATTACATCTAAGAGTGAAAGGGCATTCTTAAGTATTGTTAACAGGAATTTCAGAAAACAAAGTGAAATTTTTTTCCATATAAAAAATTGCTTTAACATATATTTTTTTCAAAATCAGATATAGCATTGAACTTGATGATGATGTTACCATACATTTAACTACTTATTATGCGCCCAGTCTATGCAAAGCACTGCACAAACGTTAGTTTCTGTAATCCTTCCAACAACCCTCAGAGATTTATTTTGTTTTGCTTATTTTTGATGGAGCGATTGAAGCTCAGTCAGATGGGTTAGTTAACTTGTCCAATATCACACAGTCCATAGGAGCAGTTTGAAATTTGAAAGCCAGGAATGGTTGATTTCCAAATACACACTGTTAATCTCTAATTATGCTTTTCCTTTACTAGTGCATTTGTGTTTTTAGTTTTTCTGTTTTTGTATTTTAAGCATATAATTATGTAATTAATTATGTACTTAAAAGTATAAAATTAATGTAGGTCCTTTGTAGAAATGTTGAAAAAATAGAAGTGTGGCATAGGTGACACTCGGAATAACCGGGGTTTGAAATGGGGAAACAAAATTGCTGATAAAATTATAATATGTATTTGTATTTAGTACTATTAAAGGATACTTATGACAATGAAATTTGGATTATAAAGCAGTTGAATTGTATTAGCTGTTTACATATACAGTTGACTCTTCAACTGTAGGGTCATGAGTTTGAACTGTCTGGGTCCACTTTTACATGGATGTTTTTCAATTAAGGTTACATTGAATGTGCTTGCTTCTGCTTCCCCTTCCAACTCCTCCACCTGTTCCATCTCTGGCACCACTGAGATGGCAAGACCAACTCTGCCTCTTCCTCCTCTGTAGCCTACTTAATGTGAAGAATACAAGAATGAAGACTTTTATGATGATCCACTTCCACATAGTGAGTAGTAAACATATTTGCTTTTCTTTATGATTTTCTTAATAACATTGCTTTTCTGTAGCTTACTTTATTGTAAGAATATAATATATAATACATATAACATACAAAATATGTGTAAATTGACTGTTTTTGTTATTGGTAAGGCTTCTGGTCAACAGTAGGCTATTAGTAGTTAAGTCTTGATAAAGTCAAAGTTATACATGGATTTTTGACTTCACAGTGGTGAGGTGCCCCAACCCCCACGTTGTTCAAATATCAGTCATATTATATACGTTACATTACTTTACATATATTACAAAATATATTATGTATTACATATGTAAACTATATAAGTAAAAATATCTGCAAATAAAAAGGTCTGTAAGTATTTGTACCAAAAGTATTTATACCAACATGTATAGATTTATACCAAAATACTAATTGTCTCTGAATGGATTTAGGCATGTATCTTTATTTATTTGAGTTTCTATGTTTTTAAATTGCTTTAACATGATCATCTTTGACTCCTCAATGAATCAATTTCTGGATGCTTTCCATTTCCTTTGGAAATATGAATAATGTCCCCTGTAAGTTAGACTCTTAGTTGGTATACTGGTCTTGAGTGTTCTAGCCCACTTCCGCTTTAACTGACTTTTCATTAACCTACAATTACAGATCGCAATCTTATCAGATAAGAAGGACTTTGTTGTAATGAGGGGAGGATGAGCACCCAAAGTCAAACAATTAGTAAACAGACTTCATCGACACAGTTGAGTTGTTCTTCAAAGCAAAAGAACCTCACACATAAAGCTTCAGAATCCATGCCCCATGTTCCCAGGCAGTTACTGCATTCCCCTGCCCAAAATTTTTTATTAGTCTTTGAGATTTGTCTTTTTTTTTTTTTTTGGTCATTTCCCTCATATTTTTAACTATTAGTATCTCTAGAGGAACAACAGTAACAAACGTGGTAATGCCAACAAACCAATCTTGACTGGTTAAATTGCTTCAGTTAAAAAAAAAAGGGGACTTTTGCTATTTTGAGTCCAAATGTCACAAAACATTTATCTCAACAGAGAACACATTGGCAATATTTGGATATTTTCACCTCATTTTAATTATTTGGAATAACTTGGGAAACCAGGAAAATCCAAGAAGACTGATGGCAGATTTATGTGTTTTTATTAATGATTACAAATTACATTTCTTAGAAATGACAACATGCATTCACAGCTCTCTAGGAGTTCAGAGAAAGTCACTGCTTTTTTCAGAAGAAAAAAAAAGGTCTTTAGAGTGAGCTTTTCTTCTGATGATAATAAATCTCAGAATGTAGAGCAGAAAAAGACCTTAGATACTGAGTCCAACTCCCATATTTTACAGACAAGGCGCTGAGGCTTAGATGGGGAAGTTGTGTTAACAACTTCCAAAGTAACAGAGCAAAACACTGGCAGAGCCAGGGAACAAAATTGAGTCTCTTGACTTCAGGTTCTTATCATACAAGCTCAGGCAGTTAAAGCAAATAGATAATATTCACCAGGGTAAGACAATAGGGAATGGTTTGAACTGGAGTGAACTGGAAATAACATGGTCTGCCACTAGTCTGGAAAACACACATACATCTTCAGACTGGATTTGGTCCCTAGCTTTCCGTATACATGCCCTACTATATCAAACCTCTCATTTATAAACTCAAACACATTTATAGATGGGTTACACTATTTACACTGAGTCGATGACTCCATGGTTTTAATAAAAGAGCCGTGGAGACTTTAACTTAGTCTTCAGCTAAAAAGTATCGTTTGCAGTCATCAATCTCAACTTGAATCTTTCCAGTGATGGGGAACTCACTCTCATAGAATTTAGCACATTTGATTGGCAGGCAGCCTCAGTCATTAAACTTATCTTTATTAAAATAAAGTAAACTTCTCTGTGACTTTTCCTACTAGCCAAATGTTTACAGTTGAAGCCAAACAGTATTAAGTCTCATTCGTTTGAAGAATGGCAGCTTTTAAAATACATGAAAATAATTTGCATACTCTTCCACATTTTCTCATCTCCCTTAACCTTTCTTCATATGATATATGATATTCAGCTGGTGGTGTATTCAGAAAGGTAAGGGGAAAGTCCCTCCAAACCAAAATAGCTCTTATAACAGTCCATCATGATGTCTAAAATTAATTCAAGGTACTAAAGTATTCAAAGAGATGTCAAAAGAAGTGGAAGAAAGGTTCAGAAAGGAAACATGGAGAAGGTATTTGAAGTTAGTATTAATAATAATGGCATGTAACATCTATCAAAATCTTATACTATGCCAAGGAAATCTGCTAAAATCTTTATATATATATTATTTTATTCAACTCTCACAGCTACCCTTTAGAGAGGCATTTTGTTCCCATTTTATAGATGAAGAAATTGAGCCTCAAGAAGGTTAATTGACCTGCCATTGTCACTTAGCTTGAAAGCGACAGAATCAGGATTTAAGCCAAATCTCTCTGATTCCAAAATCAGTGCTCTTGTCTACCACCCTGGTATAAAGCATTAGAAAGAACAATGGAATTTGAGTCAAAATGCTTGGGTACAAAATCTACCATTTCCTGCTATGTTCTAAGCATTTTAGTTAAGCTCTTTGAGCCTCTGTCTCATTGTCTGTTCTTTATAATTTGTTCACTTCTCTCTCTTCTGTTGTAAAGATACAACTTCAGATAAGAACTGGACATTCTTCTATGAAGAAATTTTAGCTGTTTCTATTGGTCAATGGATGAACAAAGATAATACATATTTTTTTTGCATAAAACAAGAACCCTTATCTTCTAAGCTCCTACCAACTTTTCCAGATTTTTTTGGTAACTTTTTATTCAAGCACCCAGTATTGTAAGCACAATAGACTACTTGCCACCCAGAAAATTTGCTGTATACTCTCTTAGCTTTGTGCATTTCTCTCTGCTTTGAATTTTTTCTTCTACCAAGAGATATGATACTGAATTTTCAAATCAGAGCTCAAGGTACCCCCCCATCCATTTCGCTTCTTAACCCCATCAGAATTAATCCATCCTTCCTCTTCCTCCTTAATAAATTGATTCATATCTTTATCACCATAACACCCCATTTAAACTCATGCTACTTTTAGAATGTGAACTTCTTGAGAGCAAGGAGAACATTTTATTTATTTCTCGTTTATAAACAATGTATAACACAGTGCCTTACACATTTAAAAAACTAACACCTACTATGTGCAAGATGCAATTCATACTAGTTGCTATAACATCATAATGCTTGACTATTTCTTTATTGAATGAACAAATGTACAAAACTAGAAAGACCAGGCTTCCTTCCTCTGCATCAATTAGCATTTTATTAAATGTGATGAATTCCATTTGCTGCAAAACTATGGCCCTTAAATGACTTTCATTTGGATATAGAGATGTACTTTCACATTCAGAGAGCAGAAGATAAAATCAGGTGCCCTGTCATTATTACAACCACTACCATTATGGTTATGATGATGAATATGAGATTATTATTATTTTTATTATCTTTAGCAAATGAGTTTTCTTTCTTTTCTCCAGAGCTTCCAGGAATGTTTCTCATGTGTTTTCAGCTGCCCCATCTTGTTTTGACACTTCTGACAGGGACCTGTATAGAGATGGGAAAAGGATCCAGAGGCTGACCTTGGACTTGGGCTGGCCTACTGATTGCAGACTGCCTGGGCTGCTGCCACTGCTTTGTCTCTCCCTCCAGCTGCACTCAAGGCCCCCATTGATCAGCCCACTGAATGTTTTACAGCTACAGCTTTGGACAGGTCATTGGAGAAATTGATTGCAGTCAATTCCCAGCAGATTGAGCCACATCGACTTGTCTCCTGGTCCCACCAATAAGCACCTTGACTCCCGTCTTTAATTACCCTAGTAAGCCTCTGCATAATGGTCAGGGCACAAGCTGATGAGGGAGACAGACAGAGAAAGAGAGAAAGAGAGAAAGAAAGAGAGAGAAGGAAAATGTGGGGGCTGAAATAAAACAGCCTTCCCTAGAGTTGGGTGCTTTCTTAACTTGTGCCAGGAAACTGGGTCACATTTGCTCATTATGAATTTAGCATGTAGATTATTAGAAAACTTGACTACAAAATCAAGAATCAAGTTGGGCTCAAGACTCAATTCAGCCAACTAATTTAGTAAATTTGGCAAGTTATTTTGCATAGCTGGGACCTGTTTCACATCTGTAAATGAGAAAATTGCTAAGGTAACCTTAATAACTACAAACATGTGTAAATAGTAATAAAACCATCACCCCTACTACCAATACAATGAAGACAAAGATGACAATGAGTGCTAGCACTTATTGAATATTTAGAGGTTTCCAGCACCATGATAAATTACTTACATGAATACTTTTTTCTCACTAATTTTTAAGATATCATCCTATGATAAGACATAGAAAATATTTTTCTCTATTTCACTTAAGTAGACACTGAAGCTCAGAAGTTTAGGCTCTTGTCCAAATTCATAATATTAAGAATCAAACTCAAGCTTCTCTGGAGTCTATGTGAAATATCAGATAGCTTAGAAACTATGTTTACATACATTATCTTGATTTCATATGAAGCCTTGCAGCTCTATATATGCATACTAGGAGATAAACTTGATAGGAGGCATCTTGGCTTAATAGTCTTGTGGTCAAAGAGGCCCAATCCTACTTTTGTCTTAGCACAAAGGGAAGCTCTGTGCCGCTAGTATTTACATATTTGCATCTTTGCTCTTAAGAAAAACTGGAAGTTTAAATTGACTGTTGTTTTTTTTTTTTTTTTTTTTTTTTTTGAGACAGAGTCTTGCTCTGTCGCCCAGGCTGGAGTGCAGTGGCCCGATCTCAGCTCACTGCAAGCTCCACCTCCCGAGTTCACGCCATTCTCCTGCCTCAGCCTCCCAAGTAGCTGGGACTACAGGCGCCCACCACCTCGCCCGGCTAATTTTTTGTATTTTTTAGTAGAGACGGGGTAAATTGACTGTTGTTTCTATCCTGTGCATCACTCTCAAGGCTTCAAGATCATTCAGTGATTGATTTCCACAATGTGAGCAGCAGGCTACCTACTTCATCTCCTGGAGATCAACGTCTCCTGGGGGACTTGTTCAAAAACATATTCCTGGCCCACTCTAGCACTATTTAATCCAAATTCTTAGAGAAGGGGTCCAGGACACTGCATTTCAACAAGGGCCCCTGGTGATTCTTGGGAATACTAATGTTTGAGAACCACTGTGACTGAGAATCATGTTTTATCCAGAGCTCAAATTCAAGGTTATACCTCACCCTCATACCACCCAGCAGACCCTGATTGCCACAACCCTCACAGAGGGTTTTGGCATTTTTCTCATTCTTTGTAGTCTGAACTCTTAGGTGTCTACCCATCAGCCATCCCCACAACGCTTCCTCCTCCTGCCCTGCTTCCTTGAATACAACACCCAGTTTCATCCAGAAGAATGTACTTAGTCATAGAGGATGAATCGTAATTGTTCTAGACCATTGAGCCATCCCTATTCTTTTTTTCCAGTGACTGGTTAGGGGTGAGAATGTCATCTAATTCTGGCTAATATGAGGCAAAGTCTTTTCGGGGGACTCTTGGGGAAACATTTTAATTTATCATAAAAGATAAATCTACATAGGGGGATGGTCCTTTGCTCAATTCCCTCCCTTCATACTTTGGACACAGACCTGTGAGTATGTGACACTTGGAGGTTCTACCTCAATCTTGCAACTAGGAGGTGACAGATGAGAAGCCAATGAGAAGCCAGTATGGTGAGGGTGGCAGAGCAAATAAATCCCTGTGTCCTTGAAGACAAGCTTAGAGCTACCCTAACATTCCTGAGGTCAACCGATTCTAGTCTAATTATATGAATCATAGAAATCTTTTTGGGTAAACCACTTAGTCAAGATATCTCATTGCAGCTCAAAGCATCTTAAGTTTCTCCTTACCCTATATTGCCCTTAAGCATTTCTTCCCCTTTAAAATCAATGTAGAAAAATCATGCTGAAGTTTTATTGACCCAGCCTGCTACCTATCATGTGAGAGAGTGAGGTGAAGAGACATTAACATGGCCATGTGACCCTGCTGTCAAATATCAGATGTCCTAACTAATCTTTGGATTATTCTGGCTTGCGGTAAATTGGTAGTAGGATTCTCTAAACAGAATTGGTCCTATAGAGTAGGGGTCTGAAAACAATGCAAGCCAAGTCTGGTCTACTGCCTGTTTTTGTAAATCTCATTGGGACACAAACATACTCATTCATTTACATATTTTGTATGATTGCTTTTATGCTACAATGGCAGAGTTGTGTTGCTGAAATAGACACCAAATGGCTCAAAAAACCCTAAAACATTTACTATCTGGGCCTTTTATTTTAAAAGTTTGCCAATCCTTGATATCAATAATCCAGTTTTTGGTCAAAGAGCAAATCTTCTGTTTGAGATACCAAATGGAAAGGAGACCACAGTCATCCCACTGGAAAAATTAGAAAATCAACCTTTGCTCTCATCAAACAGAAATGCAACACACTTCACCAAAGGTGTAGACAGAAGTGATAGTTGAAAGCAGAACCGAAATTTTCTCACAGGGAAGAGACTCAAATCTTCCCCAGCCTTTTGGCAGGAGAATGGCGTGAACCTGGGAGGTGAAGCTTGCAGTGAGCCGAGATCGAGCCACTACACTCCAGTCTGGGTGACAGAGTGAGACTCTGTCTCTCCAAAAGAAAAAGAAAAGAAAGAAAGAAAAAAAAAGTATTCCCCAGTCTCTTAACAGGCAGAAGAGTAGAGGATGGCCAAAGCTCAAACCTGGATGCTTACCAGAGTAGTGGAACATCACTTGGGAGACATGGGCACAGTCAAGAGTAAAGCTCAATTAATTACTAAGATTCAGAAAAGAAAGAAAGCTCAAGTTGAGAAATGTGGCTTCTAAAACTAAGTGCCAGAAGTAATGGGACTTGGGGAATCAAGGATGTAGGATCAGGTAGTTCAGCCTAATTTTGATGGACTGTAGTTTGTATACCTGGAGTTTCCCTTTAACTTGCTCTTTAAAGATGTCATAGGGCCATCCTGTTGTACAAATAGCTGCTGAGAGATAATTAGGTGGCTGGTGACGTACCCACATTTCTGTGTAGCATGAGAGAGACGATTTGAGCCCCATTTTTTTTTTCTTTAGGGTAAGAATCACCAGATAATCTCCTTGTTCACAGAATTATGTAGGCACCTAGATAAATATCTCGTTGTAGGCAAAAGGCAAGCTGAAGTACCTTGCTTTAGTCTTTAAAAGGACACTTATGGCCACTGGAACTACATAAAATGCCTGACTTGTAATCTTGGGCAACAGCTGCACCTCTGAGCCTGTTTTCTAGTCTGTAAAATCAGCATAGGGGGTAGGGATAAAAACATGCAAGGGTGTGCATATTACATTTATAAACCCTTGTAACAACTGTCTCCTAAATTATAAACTACTCTGCAAATGAGAAATGTCCCCATTATTGAATAAAAGTACATTCTGATAGGCCTACAGTTGAGTGAACAGTAAAAAAAGATACCATAATTTACCTGTTAAATGGGGATAATTTAGGACTCTGTCTAAGAGGTAGGCAAATGCCATAACAGGCTTTTTCTGCCTAATCTAATTGACACTGAGGGGAATCCTTGTGATAGTAATTAGCCACCAGGTTTAACTTCTTCCAGAGATTGCTCCTTCTCAGACGCAATAAAGGAATACAACTTGCATGCAAGTGTATGCCCATTTTCCCGCTTGCTAGAAGGAGAATGTGCACGCAGCTTGGTCTCCATAAGCTCCAACATTCAGATCAAATGGAATACAGAGATATAGTTGGTGTAAGGCCAGAAATACATTCCTGGGTACTAGGATGTTTGTGGTAGCACTATCTGGAACACTGGAAACTACACTAACACAACAAAACAGTTAAAGGGATACTTAAAATCCACTGAACAGGATGTTTGTAGAATGAGCTACGTGTTTAGGCGGCCCATGGTCTCATGACCAGCTCAGAAGGAAATAGGTAGTGTCCAGATCATGGAGGTTAGAAAGTCAGTGAGACCAGAGTAGTAAGCAGGGTTGGAGATCTTTGACTCTTGGGCATAAATGATTTACTCCATGCCTGATTTGGGGCCTATATCTTTCTAAGGAAGTTCTCTGAAATATTTCAGAATTCATGTTCATGTGCAGGAGCTGCTGGGCTCCAAATTAGACACAGTCTTTAATATAATACATTGATATGATATATCTAAAATAGTCAAACTCATAGAATCAAAGAGCAGCGTGGTGATTTCCAGGGAAATGGCAGTCACCAATTGATAGACACAAAATTTCAGTTAAGCAAGATGCATAAGCTCTAGAGATCTGCTTCACAACATGGTAGCACCTAATGTTAACACTAACGTATTGTGCAGTTGAAAATTTGTTAAGATCATAGATCTCACATCATATCATAAAATTAAAAAATGATGCTACATGTATCAAGTGTTGAACTTGAAGGGTGTTAGCTTGACCCATCCCTTTTTACTTTTTAACACATCTATAGCTTGCTTATATTCATAGTATCCATCCTATTTTTTCACTTGTTAAGTGTTATGACCTTTATTCAGATTCAGAGATTTTCTCTGTTGATGCTTTGTACATGGTCAGATCCATCCAACACTGAATTTGTAGTCACCCTACGTGAAACATTTTACAAGAATGAGAATAAATGACCTAAAACTGAAAGCAAAAGTATGGATAAGTCTCACACATATACGTTGTGCTAAAGAATTCAGGCACAAAAGAATACATATAGAATGATTCAGTTACATAAGTGTAATGTACAAAAATGAAAAATAAATACAGAGAAGTACAAAAACAGAAAAAATAACCCATCATTGGACATTGCAATAGTGGTCACCATCAGAAAAATAGTGACTAGAAGGGATAATAACACAGATTTTTGGGGTGCTGTTCATGTTCTCTTTCTTGATTTCAGTGCACAGATCTATTCAGTTTATAAAAATCCATCAAGCTACACATTTATGAGATTTCCACTTTTCTATATATGTTGTATTTACATAAAAAGTTTTAAAAAATGCATAAGCAGCAAGGGATATAAGACAATCAAGCTCATCAGCAACTCAGCCCTGAACTAGTCATAGCACCTTGGGCAAGTCATTTTACCAGGCTGAGTGCTGGATGCCTCATCTGTGAAAAGATACTAACGATCCTTGCCTCACAGAGTCACTGGGACTATTAAATTGAAAGAAACAACTACATGTAAAGTACTTAGCACAGGGTCTGATACACAGCAGGAACCCAATGCCTGGCTGCTGTTATGATTATGATCCTTCCATTGTCCAGGCTGACACCATTTCAGACTGGATGATCTGATGTCGACTGTAGTCTCAGGTCCATCAAAAGACGCAAACTCCCTGCATGCAGACGGGGCCCCCAGACTGTGCAATGAAAGCAGAGAAGAGATGAGGAGTAGCATAAGACTAGAAAATAAAGCTGGAAACGCTCATTGAGGAAGAGATCATTGTGGTTCAAAAAGCCCAGAAGTTGAATTTTATTTTGTAGATGGAAGTTACTGAAGACTTTATGTTTTAACAGAGAAGTCACATGGAGCTGAAACTCAGCCAGATCAGTCTTCTAGAAAGTTAAAAGACATTAAAACAGAAGACTTGGGATAAACTTTACCTTATAGAAAGTGTGTCAGGTCTGCAGAAGTCAAAATATGATTATGTTCTTGTTATTATTATCAATATTATAAGAAATAACAACCACTGCAATCGCTATTATTTTAGTGTGCACCTGCTGGGTACCAGATATTTAAAGGTACTATCTCATCTAATCCTTACTCAAAGCACAAGGGGGAATAGTTGGCATTTAGCAGGTTCTTACTAAGAGCTAGGCACTCTTCTAAGTATTTTATGTGTGTTAACGCATTTAGTCGCTATGACAGCCCAGTGAGACAGTCACTATCATTATCTCCAGTTTATAAATGAGGATACTGCAGTGAAGAGAGATTCTAAGGCCATACTGCTATCGAGAAACAGAGCTGGGATTCAAATTCTGGCAGCTCAACTCTAGCGCCCATCCTTATGTCTATTATGTTATGTCGACATCCTAGGTATCATTATGCTTATATTCTTAGGGACTAACAGAGACAACAGTCAAATTACTTACTCAAAGTCACAAAGAGGGTGATATAGTTTGGATATTTTCCCCACTCATACCTCATGTTGAAATATAGTCCCCAGTGTTGGAAGTGGGGCCTGGTGGGAGGCAATTGGATTATGGGGATGGATTTCTCATAAATAGTTTAGCACCGTATTAGTCAGAGTTCTCTAGAGGGACAGAACTAATAGGATAGATGTATATATAAAGAGGAGTTGATTAAGGAGTATTACATTCACATGATCACAAGGTCCCACATGGGCCATCTGCAAGCTCAGGAGCAAGGAATCCAGTCTGAGTCCCAAAGCTGAAGAACTTGGAGTCTGATGTTTGAGGGCAGGAAGCATCCAGCACAGGAGAAAGATGTAGACTGGGAGGCTAAACCAGTCTAGTCTTTTTACTGCTTTTTATTCTGGCCGTGCTGGCAGCTGATTAGATGGTGCCCATCCAGATTAAGGGTGGGTCTGCCTTTCCCAGCCAACTCACTCAAATGTTAATCTCCTTTGGCAACACTCTCACAGACACACCCAGGATCAATCAATACTTTGCACCTTTCAATCCAATCAAGTTGACACTCAGTATTAACTATCACAAGCATCATCTCCTTGATGCTGTACTCGAGATAGTGATTGAGTTCCTGTGAGATCTGGTTGTTTAAAAGTGCATGGCACCTACCCCACTCTCTCTTGCTCCCGCTTTCATCATGTAACATGCCTGCTCCCTCTTTGCCTTCCACTGCAAAAGGAAGACTCCTGAGGCCTCCCCAGGAGTAGATGTTGCTATGCTTTCTGTACAGCCTGCAGAACCATGAACCTAACAAACCTCTTTTATTATAAACGAAACACTTCAGGTGTTTCTTTTCAGCAGTGCACAAATGGCCTAATACAGAGGGAGACACCCTAGTTTGCTTGATGATAATGCTTATGATCTTCATCACTATCCTGTCTGCTAAAGGCAATCATTTCTAATCATGGCTGGGAACAAATGAAACCTCAGTCAAATGTTTTGGGAATGAAAAGATAGCAATAACAATCTGCTCATTTATTGAGCACTTATGTCCCAGGAAATTTACATGTTATACATGTTTATAGGTAGTTTGCTTGTTTGCTTGCGTTAATTAACCCTTACAGAAATCCTATGAAGAAGCTGCATTTTTTTATCCCTGTTTCACAAATAAGGAAACTGAGTTTCAGAGAAGTCACAAAAGTAATGAGTAAGAGATCCAAAATTATATCTTATGCAGCCCAACACACATACAAAAATATTCTTATTACTCCACTAAACTTCCTCCCAACAACAAGAGAGCTGGTTCCAGAATCCTGATTCCCTCCTCTCTCTACCCCCATCCCCAGTGAATTCTGCACTTACTGGTGTCCTGGGGCAGTTTTAAAAGCATTCCAAGTCTTCACCACTACAAGGAGTTCTCAGCTAACCTTTCCAGCATAAGCTGCAGCAGCAAATTCCTTCCCAGGTTAGTAGAAAGCCTCAGGGCACAGAAGAGCAGGTGCTTGCCTGACCCAAGTGTCACCTGCATCTGATATATCTCATTAGCCTAGGGGAGAAACGCAGTCTGGCCTGCTCTTTCTCCCAGATGCAGTCTGGTGCGCCAGAAGGAAGAGCCAAAAGCCCGCTTGTGAGGGAGCCAGAGTGGCTCCTGAGAGCGTGGGAAGGGCCTGGCTCCCCCTATGCGCACACTCTTGAGTGCATGGACTCTGTTCTGATGTAAGGCAGCCACTGTCCCAGCAATGTGGCTATGGCCAGCCCTGGGGTTAGAAGGAGCAGCTTCTTCCATAGCAGCAGGTGAGAGGAGTCAAAGGCTCCCTTTCCATAAATGTCTTCACTTTCAGTCCTGTCTTGGGGTCTGGAATCCTCCCCTATATACCAAAGTGTTTAGGTAAAGCTCCTTGTATCAGTCAGGCTTCAAGTACAGAAGTAGCAAAAGCAGACTAAAGAAGCCAAATCACTAGGACACACACGCTCACACAGACACATGCACACACGCACACACGTATCTCTCTCTCTCTCTCTCTCCACCCCCACCCCCACCCCACCATAGGAAAAGCCAGCAGACTGGAAATTCTTGTATAGAAACTTCAGTTCACTGTTGGATTTCCTCTGTCTCTGAAAAACCTTAGTCTTGCTCTTAAGGTTCTCAACTAATTGCATGAGGCTCGGGTTATGGAGAATACTCTCCTTTGAAATCAACTGATTGCACATGTTAACCACGTCTAGTAAATACCTTCATAGAAGCACTTACATTAATGTTTAATTCTGTACTTGATCATATAGCCTAGCCAAATGAGCACTTGGCACATAAAACATCACACTCTTCATAGTATAATGGAACAGCTACCAGAATAATGGTTCTGGCTCAAACTTTCTGTTATCTTGGTGTCTTAATCTGTTTCTATGGCTATAACAATATACCTGAGACTGGGTAATTTAAAAACAACATAAATATATTGCTCACAGTTCAGAGACTGAGAAGTCCAAGATCAAGGTATCCATAGATTCAGTGTCTGGTGAGGGCCTATTCTTCATACATGGCACCTTTTCACTGAATCCTCATGTGACAAGAGAGCAAGGGAGTTTGCTCAATCCTGTTTTATAAGGGCACTAAGCCCACTCATGAGGGGAGAGTCATCATGACTTAATCTTTTCCCAAAGGTCCTACCTCTTAACTCTATCATACCAGATATTAGGTTCCAACATATGAATTTGGGGGAGACACTGACATTCAGGCCATAGCACTTGGGGAAGTTCTTTCTTCTCTCTGAAACTCAATGTAAACTTCTGTAGAATAGGTGGAGTAAAGAAAGTAAAAAATGAGAAAAACCTGAGAGTTGTCTTTAGCTATTTTGAAGTATGTGTCCTGGAAGGAATACTTAGGCTTGTTCTACGGAATTTCTGAGGGCAGAACCAGGACCATTGTATGGAAGAAAAAATTCAAGCTGGGCACGGTGGCTCACACCTGTAATCCCAGCGCTTTGGGAGGCCGAGGCGGGTGGATCCCTTGAGGTCAGGAGTTCAAGACCAGCCTGGCCAACATGGTGGAACCCTCTCTCCATCAAAAAATACAAAAATTAGCCAGGTGTGGTGGCAGGAACCTGTAATCCCAGCTACTCAGGAGGGTGAGGGAGGAGAATCTCTTGAACCTGGGAAGTGGAGGTTGCAGTGAGCCGAGATCTTGCCACTGCACTCCAGCTTAGGCAACAGAACGATACTCCGTCTCAAAAAAAAAAAAAAAAAAAAAAAAAAGGAAATTTAGTCTTGATTAAGGAAGTTTGTCCCGCAATGAGATTCCATTATGAAAGGGGATACTTTATTATACACTGACCTCCTTGCCTCAGAAGTTCAAACAGCAATTGAAAACAAATTTATTTGGGGAAGAACAATGTAGAAGGCATTACATTTTAAACTAGATAAACTAAAAAATCCCTTTTAGTATCATTATTCCTCACCACTAGAAAGGTTTGTCTTCTTTTCTCCCTCTGGAACCTCCTTTCACCCAAAGTTTGTCAACTTACTGTGCTGTAGGCAACATAAAATGTAAGCAAAGCCTGGGAGTAATATTACTAATTAGCGCCTATCAGATGCATTTGTCAGGTTTATTCATGAGATTAACTGTCCATACCAAGGTCATCTCTTAAATCAGTTTAGATCCTTTCACTCAGTTGACACTGAAAGATGAAGTACAGTAATATGTTTTTATTTGGTGTGTCAAGTAAAGCATACACCGGTAACTGTTGTATGCAAAACATTGCTTTGTATAGAGATCCAATATGAATTAGGAAAGCCCCTGGCCTTGGGCTGCATGGTTACAGAGTGAAATAAATGGAAACTTTTAGTAGATATATTAAAAGAAGATTACAGGGGCCGGGCGCGGTGGCTCAAGCCTGTAATCCCAGCACTTTGGGAGGCCGAGACGGGCGGATCACAAGGTCAGGAGATCGAGACCAGCCTGGCTAACACGGTGAAACCCCGTCTCTACTAAAAAAATACAAAAAACTAGCCGGGCGAGGTGGTGGGCGCCTGTAGTCCCAGCTACTCGGGAGGCTGAGGCAAGAGAATGGCGTAGACCCGGGAGGCGGAGCTTGCAGTGAGCTGAGATCGGGCCACTGCACTCCAGCCTGGGCGACAGAGCAAGACTCTGTCTCAAAAAAAAAAAAAAAAAAAAAGATTACAGGACCATGGCATAGGGAGAGATTAATTATGATGAAGATAAGAAAATACAATTTTGTAGATGGGAAATTTGAGCAGAGGCTGAGATGGAAACGACTTGAACAGATGGATGTTCTGGATAAAGGATTAAGGATGAAGAGTACAGATTGGTAGAGTCAGGGTCTCAGAAGTGTTGTTAAGCCAGACCTAGACATGGGGATGATGCCCACATGGTGCTAACTCTTCAGGAGTTCAGTACGCTCAGAGGCATGGCTATCCCCAGCTAGATTTCAAAGGATTCCTCAGAAAGCCTCAGGGGCTAGACAGAGAACTGCCAAAGGGGCAGGCTGCAACAGAGAGCTTTTACCAGGGTTATGTCTAAAGTTGTGAAAGCGAGGCTGCCCCAGAGACCTCAGAACTGTGCAGCCACCAGCATGCAACACCAGCCCAGGAGAGTCAGGGAAAGAGAGAGATTACAAAGGCCATTGGAATAATGATTGCATGGTTTTTAGAAAATTGGAAAAGATGATGGGGACCAAAACAAGGGAGAAGTTGAGGAGAAAATAGTGACAATTTCCATTTTTAGGACAGACTTTTTATTAGGCTTTTCCTTGCTAGCTTTACAAACCTCCTATTTGAAGATGTCACAGCACATCTTCAAAGGACCACTGGCCTGGTGGAGAGTGTGTTGGCTTCACTATGTGGCCTTGGCTATCTCTCAAAGCCTTCGTTTCCCAGTCTTCAAGATGTGTATAACATTCCCTGCTCTGAGGGCTGGCATGGATGCTGCTTTGCAAGCTGTAAATGGCTATGCAAACACTCAGGTACTCAGGGATGGATTGTGTTGGTCCTGGGGGAGTTTATAGCAGCTTTAAACCAAGTCAACAATCAGCTATATGTTGCCATCAAGACAGAGGCACCAGAGTTGACACAGAGCCTGGTGACAGAGACGTCCACCTTGAGGCCATCAAAACCGTGTGCTGGTTGTCTGTGGAGTATGGCAGCTGCTCAGATTGTTCAGTGTGAAATTTAATTTGGGCTCCTGGGTGAGCAGGGAGGAGGGCGTGAAATATATGACACTGGTTAATTTCATGTTTTACAGGCCCAACAACCCAAACTTACATTTCTCAGTGAAAACCGAGAACCTGCAGGCCACTGCATGCAATGATATGCAGTCCAGGGGGAGAATGAAGATAGAGAAAGGAAAAAAAAAAAAACATAAAGAATATATCATTTCCTGAAATCAAATAAACTCAAAAACCTTCCATTCCAATGGATTAGATTGACAGGCAGAGAGAGAAAGGCAAAAGAGGGTTTCTTTTAACTCTTGCCAATACTTTTACACATAACTGCAAAGATTTCTATGCTTGGCATTCAAAGGTCCTAGCCTCTGCCCCAGTCCATATTTCCATGGTCAGATCTGGTTTTATCTTGCTCTTGCTCAAAATCTTTCCATGCCACCTGGTATACAGTGTAAAACCTAAACTCTTAAGTGTAGCAAAAAATGCCCCCTATTACATTGTCCCCCCATCTCCAGAGTCATGTCCTTCAGCTTTTACTCCCACCCAACCCCTTCTCGACCAGCAACATTCATTAGTGGGTTTCCAAATCTGTGGACTCCTCCACCTGTCTCTGCCTTGTATGTGAAATTCCTTCTCCCTAGAATTCCTTTTACTTTGGATCTCCGCTGGGTTTCAGGGAAACACAGGCAGTATCAGTAACAGCTAAGAGGGAAAATTTTGGTATCAAGTAGATCTGATACTGACTTCTTGATATACACTGTATACTGACTTCCCACATCCTGCCTACTGTCTTCAACAAATTGCTTAACTCCTCTGTGAGTTTCCAGTTGTCTTCTCTTTATGAAGGAGAGAATGTCCCCTACCTTTTGTGGTTATTATGGGGATTCAGTCAGTTAATACATGTGAAGTATGGAGCACAATGCCTGGCACAAAAACGTACTTGGTGAATGACTTATTTTATTATTAATTTAACTCATATTTTACTATGACATCTCCCTTCATCATCACATGAAAACTTAGGTATGTTTTCCATGAATGATCCAATTTCGCCTAGAATATGACTAATTTCTGCCATCATTATGTCGTACTGTATGCAATAGTCATTTGTGTGTTCCCCTCCCCACCATCAGGCTGTGTGAATGGGTGCATAGAATCAAGTTTGGTTATCTCTGTATGCCCAGTGCTTAGTCAAAAGCCCAACACAAAATTCATACTTGATCAATGGATGAATTAATGAATGACAAAATGAATGATTAATCACATCCATGGATCACCCTTGAAGGCCCAGATCAAGTGTCAGCTGTCCTGGGAAGTCTTAGCTGATCCTATCAGTAGAACAAAATGTCCTGTCTTCTGTGTCATGGCTTTTTTCCAAAATCCTTACCATGTCATGATCCCATTGTGAGCTCCACACGGAAAGCTCCATGTCTTATTAATCTCTATGAAGCCATTAGCACAGGGCTTGGAACTCGGCTTAAAATTCAGCATAGGTTATTTTTCCTCTCTGTCGTCATTCTTTTTCTTCTCTTCACTATCACTATTCCCAGGGTGGCCAATGTTTGGGATAACATTAGGGTCAGGATGGACGAAGGGCATGCCAAATGCAGGGGCAGTCGTGTGGCTAGATTTAGTGCCCAAATGACATATACACTTGCAGTGTGGAGCAGGAGTCCCTGGAAGATTGTCCACTGGCTGCCACAGGCAATCAATATTCAGGAGAAGCTGTAAAAGAATTAAGAAAGCAAAGAAGACCTTTACTCATGAGTGAGAAGGTCTGTGTCAGCTCATGAGCAATATCTTGGGACTTGTTGGTTCTTCTGAGGAAGCTATCAATTGACTGAGAGTTTTGAAACAAAGAATTAAGTTTTGAAACCACTCCAGATAAACAAATCTGGAGTTAAAAATAACTACTGGATTTGTGTATGTATATTTGGAACTATTTGTAGAGTGTGTTTGTACATGAAACAAAATATGCATGATACAAATTTAGTGTGCATTTATTATCTGTCAGGCACTGGGGTAAACACTTTACTATGTATTAACCCTCTCAATACACACCACAACACTGTAAGGTAGATATTATTATTCCCACTTTAAAAATGAGACTCAGATACAGTGAATAACTTGTTCAAGGTCACATGGCTAGTAAGTAGTAGACCTGGATTTGTATCTTATACAGTATAAAACCTAAACTCTTAAGTGTAGCAAAAATATCAATTCTGGAGTCAATGCCAGGTCAGTCCCTTGCTGATATCATTCGGCCCCATTTGACAGAAAACATGGCATGGCAGGTGAGGGTTGGGGAAGCAGCAGAAGGTATGAAGTGTGTGTTGCGTTGGGGACCGGTGTTCATTGATAAGTGATCAGCAAAGCTTATCAGGAGGAGTCCGTTGACATTTACCTCCTTTGATTTGTCCTCACACACTAGTACAGAAAGGTGTATAAGCCCATCCATCAGTTGTGATTTCCAGATATCAGAATCGATATTGTCATGAATATATAGGAGATCTGGGGGTGTTAAAAATAACTGAGAACACACTGGGCCTTTCAGAGGGTGTAGGGAGCGGATGAGGAAAAGTAATGGGCACTAGGCTTAATACCTGGGTGATGAAATAATCTGTACGACAAACCCCCAGGACACAAGTTTACCTATTTCACAAGCACTTGTACCCCTGAACTTAAAAGGTTAAAAAAACGAGAGACAAGGAAACGGAGCTTCAAAGAAAATAAAAGAAATAACTGAGAGACTTGTGTATGTGGTGTGCTTTATAAAAACATACTCAACAGGCATTTATTGAGCACTCACTACTTGTCACGCCCTGTGCTAGGTTAATTGGGGGATAACAGGATAAATAGGACATAGCCCTCTTTCAAGGAGCTTGCCAGCTGGTGAAAGAAAGGATAGACCAAGGCTGGGCACAGTGGCTCATGTCTGTAATCCCAGCACTTTGTGAGACCAAGGTGGGCCAATTACTTGAGGTCAGGAATTCGAGACTAGCCTAGCCAACATGGTGAAACTCCGTCTCTACTAAATATACAAAAATTAGCTGGGCATGGTGTTGCATGCCTGTAATCCCGGCTACTCAGGAGTCTGAGAAATGAGAATCGCTTGAACCTGGGAGGTGGAGGTTGCAGAGAGCCAAGAGTGCGCCACTGCACTCCAGTGTGGGTGACAGGGGAAACTCTGTCCCTGCCCCCCCCAAAATAAAAGGTGGGGGGGTAGACCTAAACAGATATTAAGGAATTTATTTCAGTTTAATAAACTCATTTTTACCATTGATTCTGTTCTAGGTCCTTGGTAAGTAAAAATGGATAAGACATAATCTATACTTTCAAGATACTCAGATAGTATCAGGCCACAGCAGTTTTAAAACAAACATACCAAGTGCCGCATGATCATTTAACACTAAATTCCTCACAACATAAACCGGAAGCCCCCTACATTGATCCTATTGCATATTACCACAACCTCTAGTGACTTTATCTTTTAGAAGAAATGTCCTTCCAAATGGGAATTCTTGTCCTCAGTGTCTACTCCAATAGTTGGGACTATTCTAGGCTCCAACTCACTGAACTTGCCTTATCTGATGTGGTTAACCAGGCTGCTATGGAACACATTGGTTATTGTATCTGCTATGCCCAATCTCCCCTTCTAAACAAAACTGCCCCAGGAATAGTGCCCTTCTGTTTGTAGGTAGATGTACTTACTAATTGGACTATGCATAGTCACTTGATATAAGAAGAATCAGTTCATTGGCTGGTAGTGAAGCATGAAATAGCTTGTCCTGGTAGTGTGACCTGAATCCATCAGATTTCTCCTTTGAGAATTGAAACCAGAAGGACAGAAATAATTTGGTTCATTGGAAGCGAATAGAGAAACTAACTAAACAGGTTAATAGAAGAGTACTTGAGTGCTCCTCAGAAGGCTGAGTTGTCCGCATCACCATATTTTCTGCCATCTCTGAGCTGGGATAGTCAACAGTCCCTGGGCCCCCGTTGTGGATTCCTGAAGAAAGTCCCCAGGCTTGCATAAGCTCCAGTGGCTCCCTCTCCCTGGAAATCATAACTGATGGATGGGCTTATACACCTTCCTGTACTAGTGTGTGAGGACAAATCAAAGGAAGCAAATGTCAGCAGACTCCTCCTGATAAGCTTTGTTGATCACTTATCGATGAACACCGGTCCCCAGTGCAATACACACTTCATACCTTCTCCTGTTGCCCCAATCCTCACCTGCCATGCCATGCTTTCTGTCGAATGGGGCCTAATGATTTCAGCAAGGCATGATTTACTGACCTGGCTTGATTTACTTTGGAGGTTCATGCTTATAAAGACAGTCAAGGCACTTTTCAGAGGGATGTGTAGCAGCAGAACACAAAAGTATACCTTGAACATCTACTGTAGGCTATGGATACAGAGAAGAAAGGTTGCCCTGGGGGACCTACTAGAGTTATGACAGAAACAGCCTTATAAATGGACAGTTCCAATCTGGGATGCAAGGGGCTTGGGTGGAGGAAGCACCAGGTACTGGGCAGGCAGTAAGAGTCTACTCACTTGGCTTGGGGAGGAAGGATAGAAGGATAGTGTGTATGTGTGCATGTCTCAGAGTTGGTCAAGGAAAGCTCTGCAGGATGTGATAGATGAGCCAAATTTTTAAAGAGAAGAAAGAGTTTTCAAAGAAAAGGATGAAAGGGGGCCAGGGCTTTCCTAGAGATGAAAACAGCATATACAAAGACTGGAAGTTGCAAGACAGCATGGTTTCTCTGAGAGCAGCCAAGATGAGGCTGCAGAAATGAGGCTGCAAAGATGGCAGAAGAGAGCCTTAAGGGAACCTTATTTTCCTGAACACCATGGAAGGAGGACTGATTTTAAGCAGGGAAGCTGCTGGCTAGTCTTGTGGTGTCATGGAGCCTGGATTGGGGTGAGTATCGTGGTAAAGCTCTGTGAAACAGCTGCAAGTTCACAAAGAAGGGACTGACTTGATGGCAGATGGCACATGCACACTTCTTCCCAGGGAGGGAGAGGCATGTGACCTCATGTGACCTTGAGGTCAGCCAGTCCTTTGTTAAAATCTCCACCATGCCCATGGCCTGACTGTGTTGCTATGGGCAGGGTTTGTCATGTCTCAGAGCTTCCACTGCATCACCTGTAAGTCAAATAAGCAGCCTTGGGAATATCAATTGCGAAAGGCCTTGATGTATTTTATGCTGTCCATTATTTATTGGTTAATTGTAAGCAGGTGACGTTGGGTAACTGAGTGCATGTGTGTAGATGGTGGGGGGTTGTGCAGTTCTGTGGGTGAGCCTGAGTAATGGCTGGAGCCCCAGGTGTATCTCAAAGGTAAGTGGCAATGCGCTCTACTGTAAAACTGCAACCACCTGCTCTCACAAAAAGATCTCATAGACCAGCTGGGGCTGACTCCACTCTGCCCTAAGTTCCCCTCATTAAGCAGGGGCCTCAGGTGTAAGCAGGGCCTGTAGGCTTCATTGACATTTCTGTTCCTACAGTCGCAACATTCTTTCAGAGACCGAGTCTCCTCAGAACCGCCATAACCTGCAGCATGCCACCATCCAATGCCCACATCTTCTGACCCACTTTCTGCTGGGTTATTCTGGTGACAGAGAGCTTAGGTCCCACCCCAAGAGCTTGTCTCATCTCTCTCCCTTCCCTGCTCCTATTCACCCCACCCACACAGGGCTCCCCTAGTGTTTTGTCTGGTTTTGTTTTGAATGACATGCTCCTTCCTTCCTCCGTCAGGGCCTTTCTTCACTTACTGTTCCCTCTTTCTGGAACATTTGTTCTCGTTCACTTCACCCAGCTGAGTCATACTCATCTTTGATACCCCATTTATTTATCCCATCCTCCCAGAGGCCTTTCCTAACCCCTCACCCCTGATGGTCTGACTAGCTTATCCTAGTTATACACTCTGATAGCTCCCTGCACACCTCCCTCACCACACAAAGTTGCTAATATAATATATTTTGTGATTGTTTTTGTTTAATATCTATCTTTCCCCATAGACCAGTGATTGTCAACATATGGCATAATTTTGCTTGTAAGGGACATTTGGCAATATCTGGAGACATTTTTGGTAGTCACAACTGAGAAATGCTATTCCTAGGTAGAGACCAAGGATATTGCTAAATACACTACGATACACAGAACAGTCCCCTCAACAAACAATTATTTGGTCAAAAATTCAATAGTGCCACTGTTGGAAAACCCTGTCATAGACTGTAAGCTTTATATGGTCAGAGATCTTGGCTGTCTTGTTCATAGCCTTATGTCCTGCATTGGGCCACAAGCACCTTGTTTGATTTATGGGTGATGTTTGATAAGAATCTGGTCATAGTCTTGTGCGTAAATCCATGTTTATGCAGCCCTGCCTTCCAACGGCCACTTTTTTCACATACAGGACCTCCCACCCTAGAACTGTGATTCACACATAAAGGTATGCCGTATATGCACACACCTCCTATTAGGTAGTATATAATTCACCTCTTCCTCATCAAATAAGCCTCCTTAGTAGTTACTACCCATGCCCATTTGCATCCAATACCCTCTCACATGTGTTTTTAAGTGTATGTGCACCCACATAGAGGTCTGGCACACTCACTTGTACCTGCACCTCTTCTTATCACACACATCAACTGGGCAGCAGAGGCTTTCTGTTTTATTGCAAATAAAACAGGCTGAAACACAACAGGTATGCACACACACAAATGCACACACGTACTAGCACAGAAGGTGATGCAGGGAGGTAGCGGCAGTGGACTTTACTTCCCTGTGGTCCATCCTAGCCATGGGACTGTAAAATGTGTGCCATCAAAACTAGATCTGAGACCAGACATCAAGCAGAAGTATCAAACCTAACTCCTATTAAAACCTCTCTCTCTCACAGACACACACAGACTCACACACACACCCCTTTACAAATTTTCTCGTTAAAACAAGAAGTCAAACTGCAGAAAATAATTTTAATCAACATCATGCTAGTGCGGGCTGAGGGTGAAATAGCATATTAATGCTTTTATCTCTGCTGGGGACATGGCTGACTTCACCATTGATTCCATTCGAAGCCGCACCCCAGGTGTGTTCCCATAGCATTTCTGCATTAAGCAGCTGCGAGACCAGGTCTAACATCTTTTATTATCTCGGCAAAGCTGCACACACTGAGTGGTGGGGCCATAATAAAAAGATCCAATATCCCATTAGCACAGCTAAATATTTGACTTCTAAACTCAAGTGGAAAATGAAACTCAGTGCCTGGAGAGGAGCTGGTGAGGGGTTGCAATGTCTGGGAAGAGAACCACAATTCTTTCTTGTTTTATAGCACTTCAGGTTTACGATGCCTTGTAGATGCATCTTTTCACTTAATTTTCACAACTGCTACCTGATGTAAGCATTATCATCCCTATTCATAGGTGGAAGAACTGAAGCTTGGAGATGTGAAGTGACTTGTCCAGATGATTGGCCCTTAAATCTGCATGGCCTGACTCCCAAGCAGATGTGGTCTCTAAGGTACATGGTGCGGTAGTTTTTGATCCATGTTGATTCCCTTTTCTTCTGCATCCTTTGGTTCAGATGCTCGGTGTTAAATAGACAATTTTCTAAATGAAACTATGATTTTGGCTTCACATTTGGGAAGAAACTATCTTCCTTCCTTTGCTCACTTCTCGCCCTCCTGCCTTTCTTCTTTCCTCAATCCCTTCCAACAAAAACATATTGAACCCCACCACCTCCTATGTGCCAACTCTGTGCTGAGTGCTTGGGATGGAGCTGTGACTAGGACATATGATGTCCCTATTATCATGGATCTTCCCTCTAGCAGAAAGAACAGACTAACATTTCTAAATCATAACAGAAAATGATGAAACAGAGAAATGCAAGGGAATGGAAAAGTTGAGAGGATCTAGAAGGATAGGTTATGGAAATTGCCCTCAGACAATGACATCAAAGCTGAAATTCAGTTAGAACTCAGTCATGAGAAGGCGAGGGGAGTGTGCAGATGGAGGGAATTCCTAGAAGAAACAACATGTACAAATGCTCAGAAGTGTAAGAGGACAAGCTGACTTGAGTCACTGAGAACGGTTTATTATGACTAGAGGATAAATTGGTTGTAAATTGGCCAGTAAAGTAGGCAGTGGCCAGATCTCCAAGGGGTTAAGGCACTGAGTTAAGAGGCTGTTATGCTAATACAGGTGAAATTTGACAGTTGCTATGGGAAAGGATAGGACTTTTTCAAGCTTTAATGTGTAAACAAATTACACCTAGAGATCTTGTTAAAATGCAGATTCTGATTCAATAGGTATGGGATGGAGACTGAAATTCTGACTTTCTAACAAGCTCTCAGGTGATACCCAAGATGTGGTCCACAAACCACACTTGAATAACAAGGTCTAGACCTGTGCTGTCCAATGTGGTCACTACTAGCTGCATGTGGCTAATCAAGCAATTGATATGTAGTTGGTTCAAATTGAAATGTAATGTGAGTGTAAAGTACACATTTGATTCTGAAGACCTAAATAGAAAAAAAAATGTAAAAATGTCTCATTAGTTTTTAATTGTTTGTATGTTGAAATGATACTATTTTGGATATATTGGATTAAATATAATATAGCATTAAAATGAAGTTAACCTGTTTTCACTTTTTGAATACACCCACAAAATTAAATCACATCTATTGATTATGTGCTTACCTGTATATTGGTTTAAATGAAATATATTATTATAATTAATTCTACATGCTTGTTTCTACTTTTTAAAATGTGGATGCTAGAAAATGTAAAATTGCATATGTAGCTCTCATTATCTTTCTACCAAATCGTCCTTCCTTGAACTGTCTCTCTGCCACGGTTAATTTGCTCACTGTTTCTTTAAGACAGGGCACTTTCCTACTCTGAAACCTATGTTGACTGCTTCCCCTTCTTAGAATGACCTCCTAGCTATTAATACTAGTCAACTAATTCATCAGAAAATGTTGGTTTGCCTGGAGCAGGGGTTCCTAACATTTGAATCACCAGAGGAACTGGTGACCTAACCCTAATTGGTTCTGCTTTAAATACTTTACCTGCAGTGACTCTAATGTGTATTCAAGGTTGAAGATACTAAAAAGGAATTTAGACTTAATCCAACACTATTTTTTAAATGACTAAACCAAGTCTCAAAGTCAGACTCATTTAGGGTCACAAAAAAATCAACCCAGGTTCCTGGATTCTTATCATTTCTCAATCTCTTCTTTGCAGCCTACTCAAATGTCATTCATACAGGCTTACCATTGTGCTCCTCCTTCAATGTTATTTGCGTTTAATTGTCTTGATCACACCTGGAAGGACTCTGTCAGCTGTAAGCCTGTGGGTACCCCAAAAAAGCGGAAAAAGTCATCCTTCTAGGACTAGCACCTCTGAGATATACTAGGGGACCGAGACCATATTCCAAAGTTGTAAAGGTTCACATGGTGCTAAACTAAAATCATAACCTAACTAGGATGTGTAAACTTACTTACTGGCTGGCAAAATTAATTCTTCACACACACACACACACCTTTATGTATAATTTTATTCGTAGAAAATGTCAAAACAGGAGGCCTTCCAAGAACATGAAGCCACTTGCTGAATGGCCCATTCGGCCCCAGAAATTGGCCCTGCCTGGGAGTCCTTACACCATGCCTTGCAGGCTGCCACCTGGTTTGCCAAAGCTGTACTTCAGTTGCAGTTCATACCCAATGTTATTTTCTTGAGGACTGAATTTTTGCTTGTCTTTTCTCTGTGATCTCTGAGATATCATCCTAATTAAAATATCGTAAAGAATGTCAGTAGGAGACCACCAGAAAGCTTTGATGGCAGACCAGCAATTCTTGCCCTTACTTGAAGAATGCATCTTTCTCCCTTCTCTGGGAGCTCATAATTTAAAGTCTGACATAATAGATTTAGATAATTCTCAATTATTCTAATTTTCCTGAAAATACCCTTGTGGGCAGGAAAAGGGGTTTTTGAAATGTTGCCTAATAATATCTAATAAATCAGAAGGTAATTCAAGGTTAGTATTTATTTTTCATTTTTTGAAGTGAAGTCTCACTCTGTAGCCCAGACTGGAGTGCAGTTGCACTATCTCAGGTCACTGCAACCTCCACCTCCCAGGTTCAAGGGATCCTTCTGCCTCAGTCTCCCAAGTAACTGGGACTGGAGGTGTGTGTCACCATACCCGGCTAATTTTTGTATTTTTAGTAGAGAATGGGGTTGGCTAGGCTGGTCTCAAACTCCTGATCTGTATTTGATGGAAAAGTTTGGGCCTGAGCTTCATCATTCCCGTGTCGGAATTCCAGACTTATGAAGTATCTTAGAAGTCACTGTTGTTGAATTCCTTTAATGTATGGATAGACAGATATTGCCCAGAGCTGGGGTGACTTCGTCAAGGCCACAAAGGCAGTTAGTGTCTCAGAGGAAACAAAAATCAAGTTTCTGGACTCCCACGTCTTTTCATGACCCTCAGATGTAATTGTGTGTTTGTTGACAAGAGGCCCTGCCAGGGACAACTTCAGTGTTTCTCAAATGGCTGGACACACCAAAATGAACAAAGCACTGCTCTTGGCCTCAAAGGGCTTAAATTCAGCATAACTTTATAAGCATAATTGGAGCTATGATTCCCGGTACTTTTTCTCATCTGCATATATGGGCTTCCATCCTTGAGGGATTTTTTTTTGTTGTTGTTGTTCACTGCTACATCTCTATAGCATCTCTGTCCAATAGACATAGAATGTGAGTCATACATTTAATTTTAAGTTTTCTAGTAGCCACATTAAAAAAGTAAAAAGAAATACATGTACATAATTTCGAACATTTTATTTGAATAAATATATCAAAATTTTATCCTTTCAACATCCTATCAATAGTAAACAGTATTAATGAACTATTTTATATTACTTCATTCATACAAAGTTTTTGAAATCCAGTTACAGCACAATTCAGTTTAGAGTAGCTTTTTATCAGTGTACCAAACTGTAGCTACAGTGACTAGTGGCTACCTTATTGGACAATTCAACTCTAGAACTTGGAAAAATGTCTAGCACATAGTAGGACCTCCAAAAAAGTATTTATGAATGAATGACTGGACTAACAGAGTCCACTTCATCGAACACCTAATACAGCCTGTCAGTATCAGAGGAAGGGAAACAAGCCAGGGAATGACAGTGACTTACTCTGTAGTGGTCCAATAAGTTGCTTTCCTTCTGGACTAGAAATTAAGTGCAGCACCCAGCCAGGGACCAGGTCCAGCCTACCCTTCACCATGATTAATCCAGGGCTCAACACAACACCTGACACATAACAGGTGCCCAGTGAATATGTGTGGAGGGAAAGGTCACTTCATTAATTGATAAGAGAGCAGAGTAGAAGACCTGGGATTCCTGCCTCCTGCCCAGGGCTCTTTTCACTATACCCTGCTGTCATGAAAATTGATTTATACTCAGGACCTGGAAGAGTGCATAACAATTGCATCAAGGACATGCTAGTGGGGTGCAGACACTGAGGCACTGATTACTGTTTAAATTTCTTTGTAAATAGGTGTCCAGTAGGCACAGTTGGAACTCATCGTGCCGGGATCTGAATCTGCCTGCAGTAGGAATGCTGGATGTTATTTAAATAGCAGAAGACCAGCACTGGTTACCCTGGTTCTTTTTAAACAAACATATGCTTTCGGAAGTGCCTGGAGCTCACTGGACTCGGAACCTTTGCTCTTAAGCCACAGGGTGTCAGAGCTGGGAAAGCATACTTCCAACATTCTCTTCTGCTTCATCTTGATATGTCTAGGTTCTTCTCGTTCTTCAGGGCCCAACCAAAAGTAACATCCAGGATGCCTTCCTGTATCAGCTGGTGCATCCAGTAACACTTTTTGCTCCTTCAGCTGATAAAGCAAAGTTTCTATTGCTTTTCACCTTGTCTCACAGAGACTGCTTTCCAAGGGAGAAGTTGTCTCTGAGAATCAAGTAACTTTAAAATATCTGAGCTTAAAGAAGTCTTGCACATCTCCTAAAGCCGTTTCTCAAATTTCAGGTGCTTGCATACTACCTCACAATATTTTTTCTTCATTTTTTGAGGCAGGTCTCGCTGTGTCATCCAGGCTGGAGTACAGTGGCTTGAACACAGCTCACTGCAGCCTCTCCCTTCTCCTGGGCTCAAGTGATCTTCCGACCTCAGCCTCCTGAGTAGCTGGGACTACAGGTGCATGCCACCATACCCAGCTAATCTTTAATTTTTGTAGAGATGGGGTCTTGCCATGTTGCCCAGGCTGGTCTTGAACTCCTGACCTCAAGTGATCCTCCTGCCTTGGCCTCCTAAAATGAGCCACCATGCCCTGTTCACAATCTTTGTGGTAGCTATTGTTACATTCATAGTGAATCATTTGCTTTCAATCTTTCTGCTTTCTAAGGTTAAATCAGTGTATTTCCAAAGGAAAGCAATATCTTTGAAAACATGAGCATGATGTATATGTTATATATTGTCTCCATATAAAATAAGCATATAGCTATTTTGCTAAAATCATAACATTCTTATTATTTATAAATAGCTATATATAGCTAAACAGCCTCTCTGTGCACCTCCTAAAACCAACTATGTTTCTACCAGTGATGCATATATCTTGCTTGTAAAACATTTTTCCAGGGCATCACCTTCATTAGACAGAGCTTTGAACTGAGGCTCAGGGAGAGGCAGGTTCTGTCCCCAGGCTGGTTTTAATAGAGATTTGGTGGCAAGGCTGGTTTGGCACTCAGTCCTGTGGTTCTCAGACCACAACTCTATCAGCATATTCTTCTCCATTTGCATCAGTCAATCGTGTGCTCCATGCATTGGTCTGATATTACAAGAAAATAGGGGCTTTCAAGTCATAGGTTCAATCTCCAGCAGTATGTTGTCGCTATACAAGTTTCTGCCAAGTTTATGCTTAATCCTCTCCAGTCTATTTCCTTTCAGGCAGTGGGGATGATGTATTATCTGGGGTCGTGAAAACATTTACAATTTTAACCTGGCTCACTAAGTGTCTCATCCCATAGACTAGCCAGGAGCTGTCCAATAGAAATATGAAATAAGCCACATAGGTCATCTAAATTTTATAGTGACAACATTTTAAAAAGGAGTGAAAAAAAGGTGAAATTAATTATTACACAATATTTTATTTAACCTTTTATATCCCAAATACTCTTATTTTAATATGTAATGAAAATAAAAATTACGAATAAAATAGTTTCCTTTTGTTACACTAAATTTGCAAAATCCAGTGTGTATTTTATACTTAAAACATATGTCAATTCAAGCTGAATTTCCATCAAATAACTGGATCAGAATTTAGATTTTATGAAGCTTATACAATTGAAAATATAGATTCATATACCCAAGATTTCCAAACATACTTAAAATTGTTCCATTAACTTAATTATCAGCTTTTAACTTTAAAAATATTCAGATCAAAATATTTGAAAAAGATATAAAAATTCAACAATAAAAATACAAACATAATACAGTACAACTACTATTTCCACAGCATTTGCATTGTATTAGGTATAAGTAATCTAGAGGTGATTTAAAGTGTACTGGAGGATGTGTGTAGGTTATATGTAAATATTACACCATTCCATATAAGTGACGTGAGCATCCGAGGACTTTGGTATCCTCAGGGTGGAATCCCCTTCAGATACTGAGGGGCAACTATATTTAAAGTCAAACAAAATTAAACATCAAATTCCTTATCACACTGGCTATATTTCAAGCTCTCAATAACCATGTGAGACATGCGGCTACCATATTTGACAACGTAAGTCTGGCATCTAACCTCGTTTGTTTTTATATTTCCTGTCTTGTAAAATAGTCATTGAATGTATGTTGAACTTAAACATCTTTAAAATATTTGCACCTTTGATTATCCTGGTCATCACAAGATCCCATGAGACAAGCTGGATAGAAATTAATATCCTCATAGTAGAGATGGCAAAACCAGTGCTTAGGGAGGTTAAATAAGTAGCCTAGGGTCACACAGATAGTAAATGGTAGAGGCAGACCTAAAACTCTGGGGTCATTTCCTGAACAAAGCTTTGCTCAGCATCCTTAATGAAAATTTTTAGTTTACCTACCATTTAAAGAGCAGTTAGATTTGAAGACTAACATGTCAAATTTATTCCTTTAAAATACTCATTTTATCACATACTTGGTGTTATGTGTTAATAGTTTGAGTCCATCATTTTTTTAAACTGAAAGGAAGGGAGATGAGGTTATTGGCAAAATGCTGAACTAATTAGCTTCACTGTAGGTTTACTTGGAAGGCTCATTTTAGCAGCTGTATTATTTAAGCATCAGATAACTGATTTGTTAATAACTCTTTTTCTTCCTCTAGGGAGTATAATTTTCTTCTCTGGGGTTCATAAAGGTAAAACTTTTCCCACATAGAGGCCTGATTGTCATGTTCAGTCTTTGATAAGGTTTATTCTTATGCCAGATTTTCTGATTTTTCTTCTCTTTTCTCTCCCACCCCCACCCCTCCCCTGCCCCGGGTTGCAGGGTGTGTGGGAGTGCTAATCTATACAGGATCTTTTTTTCCCCTCCTCTGTTTGTCTTCCTTTGACTGTTTTCTCATGTGAAGGCAAATACAATAATAACATCTTACTTTCTAAAGCTCTTTTCATCCTGATTGAATTCCGAGCACCACAGAACACATTGCATTTCAAAACTTATGGAAATGCAGTCTTACAGGTTACAAATTTAGGCAACATGAAAAGTCAGACACACAGGGCCCTTGAAGCACATTAATTCACTCACAACATGCCTCGTCCTCTGAACAGCTACAATTAATCGTCACCAAGCTAAGCGAAGCCTTTTGCTAAAGGTAGCACAGACCTTGTTAAGAGAAGGAGAATGATGTTTATTTATATGTCTACATTTTCATGTGATTACTGGGAGCCCATGAAGCTCTGTTGGGTTCAAACCAGCAATGTTGGAAGAGGAGTTTGTACTCTCACTACAGTTTCCCATATGAAGCAAGAGTTTGCATCTATTATAAAGCTCACTTCTCCTATCCCTTCTTTCCAAGGCTGTGAAGTCCATGTCCCTTTTAGAAACTGTGTTAAATCTGCCTATAACAATTTAGAAGAATAAAACCCAAATGCCTACCATCTTATATGAGGCTCTAGTTAAATAATAGCTCCGCCTCATCTCAAATAGTGGATATCTGTCATTCACACTGCCCAGCCAACCCCCTTTGCTGCCTGTGCTCTCTGCCCTCAGCCACATTGGGGATTTTGTCTGGATCAAGCCCCTTCCAGCTTCCAGAACCTCTTCTTAGGCTCTTCTGTCAGCTGGCTCCTTCAAATCTCCCCTGTCCTGGCTCAAAAGGATCTTCTCAAATGGGCCTGCTCTGCCCACCTGTCTATTTTTGTCATATTTTACAGCAGTACTGTTCCTCTTTCAACTCTTCACTATATGCCTCTTGTGTTGTTTTGTTAATTTGTTCAGTTGTTTAGTGTTTGGTCCTCCCCATCGAGGTTCAATTTTAGTCATAAAACTGAGTGTGTAGCAGTAGCCCCAGGAGTCTATTATTCTCAAATGCATCACCTTTGCGAAAAAGAGGGGTTGGAGATACACTCACTCAGTAGTCTTTAATTACAACAAATATCAGTGCGCAGGATCCAAGAGTGATTTTTATATCTATCATCTATGTTGGAGGAGAGTAACTTAAAGAGTAGCAACTTGATCCTTGTGTCTCCCAGCTCGTGGCTGGAGGAAATCATTGTTCACCTGGTCAGACTGGTAATGGAATATGGCCAGGGAGATTTGGAATTACTACCTTTTTCATCCAACTACCTGACATTATTTTTTCCAATTAGTATTCTCTCTGGGAGCATCTTATTCAGCTCCCATATTTATAGCTACTTTTTTTAATGGTATGTAATGGAAGGGAGCCCTAAAATGAAAAGGAACCAAAATAAATTCCTTTCACTGTCCTTTAGTCCTAAATCAAAACTCAAGCTGATTTTTGGCAGAAGAAATGAGCTTGTGCTGATTTTTGGCAGAAGAAATGAGCTTGTACTACACTACAGCCACACAGACTTTGGAGTAGAGGGAGATGGAGGACAGGGAAGAGAGGAGAAAATTTACCCTTGTTTAATGTCAGAACTTCCAAAGTCCTTTCACATATATTGTCTCATCTAGTCTTTAAACAAGGCTAGAGTAGGAGTTATCATCTGCATTTTCCATGTAAAGACTGTGAGATGCAGACAGGAAAAGAACGACTTGCTTGGGCAAAATGATGGGTTGTGTATGTATCAAAAAGGAGTGTGTTTCCTTGTGTGTTTATGTGTTTTACTTGGGTTTCAATTTAAGTATTTGATCTCTCTTGGTAGTGTGTGGAAGAAGAACTGCTAGGAAGGATTCTGAAGCTGTGTCAGAATTTAGCCAGGAAGCATGATGATTGATGAATTATGTCTTTCAGAGACATGGGAGCAGTTGTGGTTATGGGGTAGTGTGCATGCCATGTAGTTTAGAACCTTGGTAAATCCAAAGTTCCAAAGCCTGAGCCATCGATGCAATCTAAATTTTGAGTCCCTGAGATACCTGGATTCTATTTCTGACTTTTCCAATAATGAGTAGTGTGGTCTTCAAAGGTCTTTAAAGCCTGACACAATAGATTTAGATAATTCTCAATTATTCTAATTTTACACTTCCTTCTCAAAGGTTATTACGAGTCTATAAAATCAGAATATTAGAGTAGATGATTGATAAGGCTTTATCTAGCTGAAATAACCTATGATTTTATAAGAAGTTTATAATGACTGTATTAGTAGAACAAGCATACTCACATAGTAGCACATTTTATTCTAATATACCAGCACATTTTTTTCTTCTCTTTTTCACTCAAATAGATTATGTATACAGAATGTTTACTTATATAAATAATGTAACTATTTAAAATACCCACATCGACTCATATAGTGTTAAATTTAAAGTATGTCATGTGTTTACTCTAGCACATATTGGGAAGCAGTCAGATTCTCATTTCTTCTTATTTTTCATGGTGACAGCGCTTGACCTACACAATACACTCTGTTCACTGAACATATGCTGTTGATCATGAAAATCACTGAGTAGAGAATCAGAGAAGCAAACTTGTAGGAAAAGGGGATCAAAAGACACTATAATTCATATAGTCATGAGGAATTTTCTTCCTTTCTATGACAATATAAAACATGTTCATTATAGAAAGATTAGAGAATACAGAAGAGAAAATAGCTTGTGTATATAGTACTTGATAGCAGGAATTATGTTTATCTCACCAACCATTGTGTCGTCAATGATTTGTAGAGTGTCTGGAACTAATTAACAGATATATTCTGAATATATAAATAAGTAAATGAATAACAGCAAGAAGTAAAAAAAAATCACAGCTAATAACAAATATATTCTGAATATATAAATAAGTAAATGAATAACAGCAAGAAGTAAAAAAAAAAATCACAGCTAATCCTGAAACACAGAGATAACTAGTATTAACAAGTAGTATATCTCCACCTAGACTTTCATTGGGCAAACATATACATGTTTATCTTTTAAAACCAGCTTTGTTGAGGTGTAATTTATATACAATAATTGTCATCAGTTTTAAGTATGCAGTTCAATGAGTTTTGACAAATATATGTACACATAACCACCACAATCAAGATACAGAACATTTTCTTTACCCCAATATTCCTTGTGACCCTTTGTAGTAAATCTCTCCTCATCCCTGACCCCAAGCAATCACTAATCTGATTTCTTTTATCATGAGTTTGCAGTTTCCTGAATTTTGAGTTAATGAAATCAAACAGTGTGTTCTTATTTGTGTCTGGCTTCTATCACATAGCAAAAAGCTTTTGATATGTATTCATGTCATTACATATCAGTAGTTGGTTCCTGATCATTTCTTTATGGTTATACAATTTGTTTATTCATTCACCGCTTAGATAGTTAGGTTGTTTCCAGTTTTGGTTATTGTTATGAAGCTATTATTAACATTCCTTTACAAGTCTTTCTGTGGACCTATGGTTTTCTTTCTTTTGAGTAAATATCTGGGAATAGAAATGCTGAGTTAAATTTTAACTTTATAAGAAATTGCCAACTGTTTTCCAAAGTGGTTGTATTATTTCGCATTCCTAATAGCAATGTAGGAGAGTTCTATTTGCTCCATGTTCTCAACAACACTTGCTGTTGTCATTCTTTCCAATTGTAGCCATTCTAAATGGGTGAGTAGAAGTATATCATTGTGGTTGTAATTAGTATTTACTTAATGATTAATGTTGTTGACCATCTTTTTTTCCCTCTATTGATTTACCATCTATATACTCTTCTTTGGTGAAGTGTCTCTTTGAATTCTTCCCCTTTTTTTCCCCTCCTTTTTTTGCTTTAAAATAATCTAGATGCTTATTGTTTTGTTAGGGAGTTTATAATGGGTTATGTGTATGTGCTATTTACAAGATCTTTATCAGATATATACTTGTCATTTACATTTCCCTAATCTGTAATTTGCCTTTTTATTTTAATTACAATGCCTTTGAGGAACAAAGGATTTTAGTATTGATGAGGTCCTGTTTGAAAATTCTTTACAGTTGGTGCTTTAGGTATCCTATGAATGGAATCTTCTTTCCCTAACCCAAGGTTACAAGGACTTGCTTATATATTATCTTCTAGAATTGTTTGTAGCTTTTATATTTAATTATATGATCTACCTGGAGTTTAATTTTTGTGGCTCGTGTAAGCTAAAGGTTGAGATCCATTTCTACATATGTGGCTATATCATTGTGCCAGCACCATTTGTTCAAAAGAATAATACCTTTCTATCTTGGATTACCTTGGATCCTTTGCCACAAATCAATTGACCAGTTATGTTTGAATCCATTTCTAATAGTCTATTATGTTTTGTTGATCTGTAAGTTATTCTTAAGCCAAAATAACTATGTCATAATTCCACAGCTTTATATAATAATCAAGTCTTCCAGTCAGGTAATTTGAATCCTCCAACTTGTCATTTAAAAAAATTATTTTGGTTATTTTAGGTTGTTAGCATTTTCATGTGCATTTTACAATCAACTTTTAAATTTCCACAAAGAATGCTTATTAGGATATTGAATGGTATTTATGTGAATGTATAGATTAGTTTGGGGAGAACTGACACCTTAAATATATTAAGTTTTGTGATTCGTGAATATGGTATATATCTCCATTTACTCACCTTTTTTTCTTTTGGCAATATTTTTTAGTGTTCATTATGCAGATACTGGGATGTTTTATTACATTGTCTTTATGTGTTCATGCTTTTTTGTGCCATGGTAAATAATATTTTTTAAAATTTGAATTATTAATTGTTCATTGATAGTATATGGGGAAATAGATCTATTTTTATACATTGATCTGGTATCACACAGTCTTGCTAAACTCACTTCTTAGTTCTACTAGCTTTGAAATAAATTTTGGGGGGAATTTGGACATAAGTAATCATGTTATCCACAAATAAAGGCAATTGTAATTAATGTTTTCTAATCTGTATATCTTTTTTTTCTGTTTTGGGTTGTTGCTCTTTTCATATTACTCTTGCTCTTGTCTTATTACTGTAAGATTGCCAGTGCAATAATGACTAAAAAAATTATTCTTGCCCTATTTTTGGACTTATGAGGAATTTATTCTGTTTGTTTGTTTGTTTGTTTTACCATTAAATAAGCTAATAGGTTTTTCGAATAAATGCTCTTTATCAGATTAAAGTTTCTTCTTCCTTTCCTTTTTTTTTTTAGTTTACTGCAAGTCTTTTATGAACAAGTATTGAACTTTTTCAAACATGCATTCTACATAGATTGAGATACTCACATGGGTTTTCTTGTTAGTCTAATAATATCGTGAATAACATTGATAGATGTTGAATATTGCTAAATGATAATTGTCTCGTCTTTACCCTTGGCTCCTGGGATGGATCTTCTAAACTCTTGTAATTTCTTGATTGATAAGAGTGTCTTTGTTATTCATGGTGGTGTCTTTTTCCTCTTGTTAAATCTGGTTAGAGTTTTCTTTAATTTTATTGATCGTTTCCAGTAATCAGATTCTTATTTCATTGATTTTCTCAATTGTTTTCTTGCTTTCTGTTTTTCAGTCCCTATTTTTATCATAAGTATTTTTTTTGGCTACTTATTTTAGATTTCATTTTCTTTTCTTTTTCTAATTTTCATACAGAAATTAGAGCATAGATTTAAGTGTCAGTATATAATACTATAAATTTCTCTTTCAACACTGGTTTACCTACATCTTACAGTTTTTTCATGTTGCCTTTTTATCTTCATTCAATTCGAATAGTTTTCTAAACTCCTTTGTTATTTCTTCTCACACCCATGAGTTATTAAGAAGTGTGTTGTTTAATATCAAATATTAGAGTTTTTTCAAGTACATTTGTGTTTTCTGGCTCTAATTCAATTCAATTGTGTCAGAGAACATATTCTATACACTTTCTATCATTTTAACTTTATTTATATTTTTAGGGGGCTAGCCATAATTTTTTGGATATTCTTAATTAATTCCTTTATGGGTATCAACATTTTTATTTGATATTGTGCTCCTCACATTGGAAAGATTTCCTTTAACATTCCTCATAATGCAGATCTGTTGACAAAAATTATCTCAGTTTTCCTTGATTTGAAAATACTTAATTTGTCTTAAAGTATGTTATTATTGGGTATAGAATTCCTGCTTGAAGGTAGTTTGGTTCCAGCACTTTAAAAAATGTGGTTCCATTGTCTTCTGACCCTCATGGTTTCTCACAAGCTATGTATTGTAATTTTTACCTTTGTTCCTTTAGAAGAAATGTGACTTTTTCTCTGAACACTTTTAATATATTTTCTTTATCACTGGTTTTCAGCAGTTGAATTATGATAGGCTTAAGTGCAGTGTTCCTTAATTGCTTCTGCTTTGGGTTTGTCAATGCTTTGGGGTCATTGAGTGTACTGTTTTATACACATTTGGAAAAATGAGCTACTTTTAAAAATTTCTTTTACTTTTCTATCACCCTGCTGCTTATATTCTGATTATGCACACATTCATCTGCTTGATTTTTTTCCAGATCTTATTGAAGTCTATTTAACTTTTTTTCTGCTTTTATCCCCCCTCTGCTTCATTTTGGAGAATTCCCATTACTGTGTCTCAAGTTCATTGATCTTTTCTTTGGCAGTGACTATCAATTTTTTAATTTTAGATGCTGTATTTTTGTATCTATAACTTCCATTTTCATCTTTTTAAATTCCATTTCTCCTCTCATCATGTTCATGTTACTTCTATTTTTCTGAACATATTGAATGTATTTATAGGAGTTGTTTTAAGTTCCCTTGCATTCAAATTTCCTTATTTACATTATGAATCTGGTTCTATTAATTTGTTTTATTTTCTGGTTGTTATCATAGTTGCTAGCTTTTTTGGATGCCAGTAATTTTTTTATTGGATGTTAGATATTGTAAATATGTATCATTGTATGCTGAATATTTTGTATTCATATAGTATGTTTCTTTGTTCTGGCCCACGTTACTATACTATACCATACATTACTATACTTGGGAAACAGTTTATTTCAAGATTTACTTTTAAAAAGTTTTGTTATGACTGGTCCAGAGCAGCATTTATGCTGAGACTAATTTAATCCTACTCTTAAGGCAATACCATTCTCAGAATTTGGCCCACTGCCTCACATATTAGCAGTTCTTTATGCTCTAGCTTGCAAAAACAGGCACTATTTCTAGCCCTCTATAAGCTCTAGAAATTAATCAGCCTACTGCTCCTGGAAATCCTTTCTTTGGTCTTATTTAACTTTATCTCATACTTATATAGGTCATACTCAGTTACACACCCGAGAGTAGTCCTATACAGATCTCTAGATATATTTGTGTGGCCCCTTTATCTCTTGTACTCTGCCCTGAAAACTCTAGCTATCTTGGCCTCCCTAAACTACAATCTTCGTCTCAAGTTGGGAAATTTCTGGGTTTCAATTCTGTTCTACATCCTTGTGGTACTACCTCAAAAGTGCCTCTCAGAGTAATCAGAGGTAGTCAGTGTACACCTTATAATCCTGTACTGCCTGTTGTTCAGTGTTGTCTTCAATTTGTTTTTCTTTAATGTTGTCTAGGTTTCTAGTTATAAAAGCAAAATCCCATAGCAGTTAATCCCTCATGGGCAGATGTGGAGATCTCATACATTGTGAAAGGGATCATATTACACCTGCTGTCTTATAGATTGTTTTGTTTATCCACTTACTATAAAATTTTTCCTAAAACATTAAATGTTCTTCAGCAACTCAATTTTAAATGCTGTTGAGTAGTGTATGAGTTCATTTAATCAATACTCTATAGTTGTACATATAAGTCATTTCATTACCAGACACGATGTCATTGATATTTGTATACCTTAAAAACAAAATTTTAAAATTAAAAAACTAAACTTTCACTGCCTCTAGTCAGAGTACAGAACTAGTTAAAAAAGTCATAGAATCTTCATCAGAGGGTTGTTTACAAAAACCTAGATTATTTGACTGGCTTGATCAAGAGATTAGGAACAGAGACATTTAATACACAGTTGCAAAAATGCCTCTGAAGTTGGAATTTTATCTCCTAGCCTCCTTTGATCAGAATCTTGAGCAAAGAGAGTATACTTCTGTCTTTCATGCTGTAAGAAAGAGAGAGATACATAGAAACCACATGATTAGTTAACTTTCAAATTTATCTTCTAAGGCAGGCCCTTGCATTATAATTAATTTAGTTCAATTTTCTTCATCTTCCTCATCTTCAACTACTGTAAGTTAGAAAAATTGTGAAGGGTCATTTTAAAACAGTGATCTTGGTGGTACTCCTGATAGTGCATCCCTAGAACTAAAAATATCGTAAGTCTATATTCTCTATACATGTAATTTATGCATAAATGTTATGCGTTATTATATCCATACAGTATGTTTGTCATCACCTACATACATAAGAAAAATAAACTTTGAAGGATGAAAAGCATACAGAAATAGAATTCTAATATTTTCTCCTCAAAATTCATAATAGATCATCTTTCCATCACTACAATGTGTGTTTACCCACCTTGGAGACCCTTTTTCCTCAAATATAAAGTAGAATAAAATAAATGAAGACCAGGATAGGTAACTGACTTCTTAAGTTGACATATGACAATTCAATAAAGCACAAGCTATTATTCAGATTTTATACATAAGGAACCTGAGGTTGAGATGGGCTAGAAACACCTAAAATTGTATATAAGGTAAACAGGAGAGTTCAGTATAAATGCAAGTCTCCTCATTCTGATTCAATTAACTTGCCTTTGCAGAACTGTGTCCCCACTCTTTGAAAAATGTTACTTCGTGCCTGATATATAAGGACAATGTATCCAATCAACCTACTACCGTTAACTAAAAAAATCCTTCAAGATAGGCCAGGCTCAGTGGCTCATGCCTGTAATCCCAGCACTTTGGGAGGCTGAAGCAGCCGGTCATGAAGTCAAGAGATTGAGACCATCCTGGCCAATATGGTGAAATCTTGTCTCTACTAAAAATACGAAAATTAGCTGGGCATGGTGGTGCATGCCTGTAGTCCCAGCTACTCAGGAGGCTGAGGCAGAATCACTTGAACCAGGGAAGCAGAGGTTGCAGTGAGCTGAGATCGCGCCACTGCACTCCAGCCTGGCAATAGAGCTCCATCTCAAAAAAAAAAAAAAAATCCTCAAGATATGATTAGAATCTTCACTTGCAAAACAAATCACAAAAGATATTTTATTAAATTAATACAATTTAATGATGATATTAGTAATCATATTATAAAATACAGGAGATGACATTTAATCCCATGTTTCTACATCATTTGCTTTTCATTCTTTCTCTTATTTCAGGTATGGGAAGAAGTGAGGTCAGCGGGGATTAACTTTTCATTTCCAATTAATGAGGTGAGACTTTTGGAGAAAAGTAGGCCTAAAAAATGGCATGGAAATGGGCTAGAAGGAGGGAGGCAGAGCACTTGGAGAATAAAGGAATCTTTGGGGGAAGTCCCAAATCCCAGCTGTTATCCACCAAGTAATCACATACAGCAGAGAGTGAAAGAGTGGACCAGATTCAGTCACTGACCTGGAGATGAAATTCTCCATTTTCCATTATCAACTCGGCCAGAAATTTACTCCCCCTGGAGCCATATTTAGCCAACTTGCTATCTCCCTCCACCCTGTCTGGTTCATAAACACAGATATAGGCATGGAGGTGAACAGACCCAAGCATTCTCTTCCCAAAGGGCAAACTATTTTTGTACTGCATCAAGCGGAGTGCAGGGACCAGAAATGGTTGTTGCAAATAAAATAACAATATTAAATCCTGTTTGCAGTCCTGAGAGTGATAGGTAAAAGGAGATAAGAAGAGAAGATGAAGAATCAGACTGAAAATCTTCAGCCCACTGGCTATAGTAAAGTAAATACATTTTAGAGAGGTGCAGCTTGGTATCGGAGAAAGAACATAGGTTTGACAGTGGAAAGAGCTGTGTTTATGCTCCCCATTTTACCATCTTCTGTGGCTATACTTATAGCACAGCACCTCTACGTTACTGGCCTCAGTGAGATGGCATTCCACATGGGAATGCAATTTTTGATGCCACCATAGAGTCGTTCTGGATATTAATGTGAGAGTAAACATGAGAGTGTTTATTTAGTGTTTATTTTTTGCCTTCTACTCATTCTGTAGTGTCATGACTAAGTGACTCTTCCCTTCCACTCTCAACGACTTTTATGTATGTGACCATTCCTTTTCCCAAATCTGTTCAAAGAGCTTGTCTTAGCCACATTACAAAAAGTAAAATGAGATAGATGAAATTAATTATAGTCACATTTTATTAAATCCCATATATCAAAAATACATCACTATAACATATCACCAATATAAAAATTATTATAGACATTTAACATTCCTTTCCACACTCTGTCTGCAATACAAGTTGTGTTTCACACATACAGCATATCTCAATTCAGACTTATCACATTTCAGTTGTTCAACAGCCACGTGGGGCTAGGTGCTGCCACTTCTTTTTTTTTTTTTTTTTTTTTTTTTTTTTTTTTTAGACGGAGTCTCACTGTGCTCCCAGGCTGGAGTGCAGTGGTGTGATCTCGGCTCACTGCAAGCTCCGCCTCCCGGGTTCACGCCATTCTCCCGCCTCAGCCTCCCAAGTAGCTGAGACTACAGGCGCCCGCCACCACGCCCGGCTAGTTTTTTTTTTTTGTATTTTTAGTAGAGACGGGGTTTCACCATGTTAGCCAGGATGGTCTCGATCTCCTGACCTCGTGATCCACCCGCCTCGGCCTCCCAAAGTGCTGGGATTACAGGCTTGAGCCACCGCGCCCGGCCGGTGCTGCCACTTCTAAGAGCTGGTCCAAGGAGACAGCTTTCTCCATTTCTGTGGATGGGTTACTTTCCTAAGGTTACTCATGGCTGGCAAAAACCATGTCAGTGGCCTGGGGAATACTCTGTAATACCAGCTCAGTTTTAGAGTTTTAATCAGTTTAACCATTTTATTTCTGATACTTGAGATTCAACCATCAGATTGAAATTGGGATGGAATAGATTTTAGAACCCACCTTTAAACATCATTTTAGCTCTAATTCCTGATTCAGTGCCCCACAAATACTTCTCCGGTTGTTCAGATAAATAAAGCTGAGAAGAGAGTGGGCCAGACCAGATTAAAAGCCCAGTGCCCTTCTTTTTCCGTCAGCAATGTTTAAGAGTTAGAATGCCACTGGATTCCAAGACATTCCAGTTTGTGCAGCATGAATGCAGAGACCCTTGCTCAGTCTACCATATCCTAAATTTGGCAAGCTCACTAAAGCATGGAGGATTATTCAGTTTAAATTGAAGAAGAATGGTGATCACTGTTAAAAAATAATGTCAACCACAACAAAAATCAAAAACAAAAATAAAACAGAGACCCCTCATTTACTAATAAAATAACATTGTATTCCAAGTCTTTAGACTAGACCAAAGATCTAGAACCAGACAGTCCCAACTGAATCTGTTAATCCTGAAATTTTAAGGCAATTATGTGGAAAGGTTTTCTTGTATTTCTAAAAGCACAGAAGCCCCAGGAGGGGTTTAGTTTCCCTGACATTTTGGTAGAGGCCTGTGTGAAGGTCTAGATCTGTGACCATTTATTAGGCAGTTGAGACCCACTGGTCTTATCTAAGATAGACGGCACCTTCCCAGGAGACAGATGTTTGTGCAGTGAATTTTGGGCACGGTTAAATAGGCTCACAACTTGAGAGGTATTTGTTTGCAGAAGAGAAATGCAGTTTGCATTCCACAAGAGACCTAGAGAGCAGCAGAATATCAACACAGCTCTCCAGGAGTATATTCAACCAGGTTTAAGCCAGCAATGAACAGGCGTAACTATTCTGACTTGGAAATAATGCATGCGGCCAGCACTTGAAAATGGGTTGAAAAAAAGCATCTCTCTACCTTTTCCCAGCTCACAAGCCGCGTTTTTGTGAGAACAGTAAGAGGAGCAAGGAACCAGGTCCGATCTTAGTTCATTGATCATGGGATTTTGCAGCAAGTCTTGTCTATGGAATATCAATGGGAAATGAAGGATCCCTTTCTCAGGAAACCCCTTGACTTTGAAGAGCAAGTGGGATCTCTGTTGTCCCACCCTGGATAACTTATTAAGGGCTTGGGAAAACAGCCAGAGAGAAAGCACTTGTTGGGGCTTTTTCTAGCTCCTAGGTGCATTTCTGCTACCAGTTTTATTGTTGCTGTTGTTTGTAGAGTGAACTTTTTTTTTTTTAAGTGCCTCCTTGACTTTCTTTATATAGTATATGATAAAAATCACTGGTATAGTGTATGATAAAAATTACAACATTGTATATAATAGGGGAATGTTTTCCATTGTTTGAGTAGTTTCAGCAAGCAGAAAGTATATTCTGGTTGCTCACTATATGTTACAGTTTACTAATATCTCTGCCTGTAGGAACAAAGAGATAAAAATTTAGATTAAGTATTTGTGAGCTTAGGTGTGTTGATTTTTTTTTTCTTTCCTTCACTCAGCAGACATTGACTGAATCCATACCCCATGCTAAATAATGCCTTAGGTTCTAGGTTTCAATCCTAAATCTACCACATATAAACCATGAGGTCTAGGGCACTTTCTGAACCCTTATCTCCTTGGCAATGACATAATACACCATCTGCTTTGGTCATACACTGGATGAAGAATTAAGTGTGTCAGATGCTATGCCAAACAGTAATATTTTAAATCCTTACTCAGTTCTCTAAGCTAAGTATTGTTGGGCCAATTTTACATATGAGGCCGATTTTACATATACAACTTGGAGAAGTGAAATAACCTAGACCAATTGAATAATGGCAGAGGAGGAATTTAAATCCAAGTTCATCTGGCTTCAAAGATTATGCATTTAGTTACAGTTTTCATAAATATGAAAGTCTTCTAACCACACTGAACTATTTTATAATGTTTTGTTACGATATAGCTAATTTCATGTACTAACTCCACATATCTCTATAGACTCTTAGGAGCTTTGTGATTGCTTTTACCCATCAGATTTTAGAAGGTGGGAGATAACTTGGCAGGACAGAAAGTGGATCATTGTGCTTCTTAGGTGCAGTGCATCAGATAGATCAACATTTCAGCTGGGATTTTGTTGCTCTAGCTGAGACCTGAGCAGCAGAGTTGGTGCTGGATTGGGTCCTGAATCTATACCTCATGGATGTAATAGACCAGGTAGCTATGCTGCAATTATGTCCTAAGTACACACGAGAGCTCATGGAGTCACCAGTCATCAGAGATGAAAGGTACTTTCAAGATGCTTTCACTAAATTTTCTCAAAACAGAGGCCTACAGAGATTAAACAGCTTTCTTAGGTCTGTATGAGAGTTCTCCAGAGAAACAGAGCTAATAGAATAGCTAGAGCTATTATTGATAGATAGATGGATAGATAGATATTATAAAGAATTGGCTCATGTGATTATGGAAGCTAAGAAGTCCCAAGATTCCGTAGAATAATTTGACAAACTGGGCTGAAAATGTAGCTGCAGTCTGAGTCTAAAGGCTGAGAACTAGGAGAGCTAATGTTTCCGTTCAAGTCTGAAGGCAGGAAGAAGTCAATGTTTCAGTTGTAAAGCAGTCAGGCAGGAGGAATTATTTCCTGCTAAGAAAAGACGGGGAGAAAGGGTCAGCCTTTTAGTTCTATTTTGGCATTCAACAGATTAGGTGAGGGTATCCGTATTAGGGACAGCAATCTATTTTATTCAGTCTAATGATTTTAGTATAATCTTGTTCAAAAATACTCTTATAGAAATACCCAGATTAATATTTGAGCAAATATCTGGGCACCCCATAGCCCAGTCAAGTTGATGCATAAAACTAGCCATCATGGAGTCACACTATTGAATAGGGGAAAAAGCCATGGAGAGAACACAAGCCTTTGGATTGCATTTTTGGATTATTTTCTTTTACACACTGATTTCATAGATTCCATGATGTATTGATTAAAAATAGCCATTTGTGTACATTAACAAAACCAATTGATCTCTAAACGGAGGAGTTGGAAAATGGCATATACAGATTACTGCTAAGTGTTTTACCGGTATTTTCAAAGATAGATACCTGAAGTATGCTCTGTAGTTTACTTGATCCAAGGAAAAGAGGTAGTTAAAAAACATTTTAAGCATTCCCTTCCTAATCACTTTCACTTTCTCCTGTTACTTGTGATGCTTTTGAATTTACTCAAGTAAAGTTAAAAAAAATAGAATCATTTTTTCACTATCTTTGCTAATGTTTAATAACATCACTAAAACATTTCAAGATTAACCGTGACCATTGAATTGTAAAATGTGTAAGGTTCAGCAGTATTTAAGAATCTTTCTGATAAAGTGTTCTGGGATTCTGAAACAACCTTGAAAAAGACGTAAGAAAAATATTATCTCCATGTTGAAGATGAAGATACTAGTTTAAGATGTTGCTGAGGATCACCCAACTAGTGGTGAAGATGACTGTCCCAAGTTTCACCTAATGTTTTTAAGGTGAAAATTTAAAATAACATATTTAAAATTTCAAATTATTTGTTTATATCTTTGCCTAGGAGCAACTAATGGAAAAATTTGATTAGGGTCAAAGAGGCTGGTGATGTGGACATTTGTTGTGTGATATTGATGTAGATATGTATAGCACTTATCTCTTTTTCATATTTCTGGTAATATCATGCCACTTTTTTTCAGAAGAGCCATTTTTTTTTCTTAGTTATTCTGGTTGAGATAATGTTGAGATATTCCCTGGGTTCGAAGTGTGAGAGGAATATAAGGGGCAATTATTGATGGGAACACAACATTATTGCAGCCAGTAGGACACAATCGTAATATTTCGTTTGGGACTCTAGGGAGCAGTTAAGATTGGCATTTGAGCTATGCATGGAGAAAGTCGGCCTGAGGAGCAAGCCAACCCAGAGAAAGAAAGAGCCAAGAGAGGCAGGATGTGTCCTGGCAGGATGTGACATGGAGACAAACCTGAAGAATGTTCTACCTTCTGACTTTTCAGTTACATCAACCAAGAAATGCCTTTTTTTTTTTCTTTTTTTGCTTCATTCAGTTTCATAAGAGTTTTCTGTCATTTACAGGCAAGAGAGTCCTAATTGATATAACAAGTCTGATTACTCCCTCTCAAAATCTGTCTGAAGTTGCTGTAGCCCCCTGGAGTGTGTAGTGATCCTGCAAGATTATTAGCATGGAAAAGTATATGGCTGGGTTGTATCATCGTCTGATTATTTTTTATTGATTGATTGATTTTTTTTAGATAGAGTCTCATTCTGTTGCCCAGGTTGGAGTGTAGTGGTATGATCTTGGCTCACTGCAACCTCTGCCTACCAGTTTCAACTGATTCTCCTGCCTCAGCCTCCCAACTAGCTGGGGCTACAGGTGTGCACCACCACACGCAGCTACTTTTTGTATTTTTAGTAGAGACAGGGTTTCATCATATTGGTCAAGCTGGTCTTGAACTCCTGACCTCATGATTCACCCATCTTGGCCTCCCAAAGTGCTGGGATTACAGGCGTGAGCCACTGCACCTGGCTGGTCTGACTATTTAATAGTGTCATTATCAGCAAGATCTAATACAAACAAATGTCCTAGCACAGAAGAACAATGACTAAATTCATTAACCATGGCTTTGTTTACCCTCTCATTGTTAAATCAAACAGACATTCTTGGTATACCTGTCCCTAGTAAAGCTTTCAGTGACCACATATTAACGAAAGAGGATTTGATAGCTACAATGTCTGAATTGCGTAAATGTATTTCACACAAGCAGCAGCAGGGTCTCAGGCTCTGTACATAATTTTCTTTGCTGACATCTGTAATAAAACACAGATTATGATACAGGATATGCAGCACTTGACCTTCAACATAGAAAGGTAAAGATATTCTTAATTTGGAATTTAGATAATTCTTTCTATTTCATCTTGCTATTGGACAGACACGCTTTTATCTCTAAAATCTACAAAAGGCTTTCAACCATCTTATGTAGAGATTGAAACTTAGGTTTCATCTCCTTTGCCGTATCTAATTGATTGGTAGTTTTTGCTTGAGGATTTTGTTTTGGGTTTTGCAAGGGAGAGTTCCATGACGGATTAGTAATGGCCCAGGCAAGAGGTGTACAAGAGGTAGTACTAGGGAGAAACCAAGAGGTATTGAAAACTGATGAACATGTGATAGTTTGAAACAAAGACTAACCAACTAAATTCAAGCTAATTAAAATAGAAGTAAATTAAAACAATGATAAAAATATATACTTGTTTTAAAATAACATCCCAACCATACCTCCTCAAAATAGTGAACCTGAAAATGAAACTGTAAAGAAAATGTGTTTGTATGCCAGTGTCATGTCACTTAGCGCTCAAATAGAAGAGACTGCGGTCTCTGTGTTACACAGGATAGTTTGAGAAAGTGCAAACTAGCTGAGCACAGAAGAGCACAACAATTAACACAGACTATAGGGTTTTTTGTTTGTTTGTTTTGTTTTGTTTTGTTTTTAATGAAGCTGCAAGCATTCTGCTTCTGTGCTTTTTATCTTTTATTCATTTAATTTTTTTGAGATGGAGTTTTGCTCTTTTTGCCCAGGCTGGAGTGCAATGGCGTGATCTTGGCTCACTGCAACCTTCGCCTCCTGGGTTCAGGGGGTTCTCCTGTCTCAGCCTCCCGAGTAGCTGGTATTACAGGCATCTGCCACCATGCCCAGCTAATTTTGTATTATTAGTAGAGATGAGGTTTTTCCATGTTGGTCAGGCTGGTCTTGAACTCCCACCCTCAGGTGATTCGCCTGCCTTGGTCTCCCAAAGTGCTAGGATTACAGGCGTGAGCCACCACACCTAGCCCTGTGCCTTTTTTGTTTGTTGTTTTGATACAGTCTTGCTCTGTTACCCAAACTGGAGTGCAGTTTAATTTATTAAACTAAATACTATTTATGAAGAATTTACCAAACTTTCTGGAACATTATAAGCATGAAAAATGCAAATAAAACAATTAGAACCAAAAGCCCTACTACTAATGTCATTTTGTGTAACCCTTGATCAATAGTGGTAACTTGGTTAGAATTTGTTGTGTGTGGGGTATTCATGGTATGCAAGTAGCATATGCATTTGGGGTATTGGGAAACTTTCACATTCAAAAAACAGTCAAAAACTCTCTACCCTGTGTCATCCCTTTTGCTTTAAAGGCATCTAATGAGAGTTACTAAGAAATCATAGTAACACGCATTGACCTGTGAGCCCAACGATCTGTATTTATACCTCAGTCTGATACTTATCAATTCTTTTCTTACTGGGGATGATAATCATATCTACCTCTTGGGATGTTTTGTGGTGAGTATATGAATTAATACACAGAAAAGAAGTTTGAGAAATGCCTGACCTGATGTAAGTACTCAATAAATACTGTTATTAATAATCATATAGCTCCTTTTGGGAGGTATGACCCCTCCAAGCATGGCTCCCACTGAATGAGGCTGTCAGGCTCCACGCTAAATGCTTATCTCATTTAATCATTACAACAACCTTTTTAGTGTAAGTATTACTTCCTAATGAGACTATATGCTCCAAAAGAGAGTAACCTATTCATTGCCATTAGACTAGATATTTGGTTCAGAGAAGATGCTCAAAACGTAAGTTCTGGGTAAATTGTTGGTTCCTCATTTGCCAAATAAGGACACTGAGACTTGGACACTGAGAATGGTGCATGTAAGGTTCCTAGTAAGGCTTACTGTGTATCTTTCCAAAATGTGTGATGACAGGTTTGGGCTCAAACTTATTTGACTCCAAAGTCTATTATTCATATTCACTAAGCTCACTGACTTGAAAATAATTAGTGTATATTCACACCTCAAAAAATGATGTCACTGGATCAGAAGACCATTTTACTGGGAGCAAGCTGTGGGGGCAAAGGAAACTCATTTTCACATCCCCACCCCCAATAATTATGTTTATCCAGATGGAATGTACTGCATCAACAGGATAAGGCTTTATATAGAAAATAAGTCGCTGGATGGAAGAGCTTTGCAAGTCGGGTGGGAGGGTGTTTTTTCCCTCTCTAGTTTGGAAAGTGTTTATGAATAGACATGAGACGGATTATCAGGGATTGGGATGTATTATGGGAATCCCCAGATAGTTTAGCACCAGCAGTTATTGCCACCGGAGAAAGTGATATTGGAATTGAAAGGGAAGACTATAGAGACATTTTGATAAAACTACTTTATTTATAGAGTATATTAGTTTTCTATTGCTATGCAACAAATTCCCACACATTTAATAGCTTAAAATATACATATTTATTGTCTCACTGCTTCTGTAGATGTCCAGAAGTGGAGTGACTGGATACTTCACTCAGGATCTCATCAGACTGAAATTAAGGGGTCCTCTAGGGCTGTGGTTGTCATTTGGGGCTTGGTGTTCTCTTCTAAGTTCATTGGCTGTTGGCAGAATTTCTTTTCTTGTGGTCATTCCTGCTAGTTGTCAGCAGGGACACCTGTCACCATCTAGAAGCCACTCATGGATCCTTGCTACATATCTTCCACAGGCAGTTTACGAGCTGAGTGTTTGCTTCCTTTCCTGGAGCACATCTCTCAGACTTCCTTCTTTATAGCCAGTGAAAACATGCTTTTCAAAGCTAACATGGTTTAGTTGCCCATCCAAGATAATAATTCCCCTTTTTTCATATAATATAATGTAATCATAAGAGTGATACCTCATTATACACACAGATTCTACCCACACTCAAAGTAGAAGGAATTCTACATGGCCAGGGGGCATTAGGTATCATCTTAGAATTCTGCCTATCACATAGGTTAAGAATACATGGTCCGGAGGGACAAAGAGACTTGACTTGTGTAGGGCACAGGGCTTACCAGGGGTAGAATTGAATTAATAGCAATTCACTTGGCTCCAATTTCATTTCTCTACTTTTGGTCTCTCTAAATCAAATGTTTCAAAGTTCTGTATCTAAAACTCCATCACTCTGATTTATAATGCTGTAAGATACATTTGGTGGCAAGTGACAGAAACCCAAACCAAATTGGTTAAAGTAGAAAGGAAAGCAATCAGTTTATAGGGTTAAGTATGTGTTTAAAGACTTCAGAAACCTCTGGATCCATTCCACGTTTCCTTCCTTCCCAGTCGTACTTCTTCATTGTGGTGGCCAAAGTCATTTTCAGAACTCCAGGTTTGAATCCTACCAGCTAAATATGCCCATTATCGCTATTTTGTTTTCAGGAGTACTTTTTTACAATGGGTCCAGCAAACGTTCTGGAGCCGACTCTCCTGGACCATTGTGGATCAATCTCCATGCCTATACCAATCATGGTGACCACTGGGATAGAACACCCTGACTAGCCAATCTTGGTCATGTGCCCTAGAGCCAGGGGACAGGATCAGCACCTCTAGAACAAAATGAAGTGAGAAACTTAGAAAAGTGGTTTCCAAAAGGAAAACAAAGGTGCTGATAGCAGAAGAGGGAAATGGACGTGAGATAGGCACATGCTAAAAATTACCTACGTAGGGCTCCCCCTCGTGGAGTGTGGCAGAGCTTGAGAGAAGGGGTAGGAGCTGCCTGTTAGAGGAAGGAGTTAGGAGGGAATGAGTTGAAGTGGAATAGATTGATCATTAAGCCACCTAAAGCAGTGTTTAACGCAGAAATAAAGAGAGAAGCAGTACACCAGCCTTGATGAGTTTGAATACCTGGTTCAAGCTGTGGATCCATCATTACAAAGGGTTATCCTTCTATGAGTCATTCTATGTCCCCAAGTCTCTATTTCATTTCTATAAAGTTGGGCTACCTGGTGTGCCTAACTCATCTTTCCATCATCACAAAAAGTGAGATTGCTAAAACAAAATAAAACAAAACAAAAACAACACACACACACAAAACAGAGCAAAACAAGGAAGACACTATCTGAAATTTCAAGAGAACTTGCATATACTGAATTATTAATTCAAGTAGAATATTGAAGGAATTTGCAATAGGGATGTTCCTTGAGCTTCAGCAAACAGGATAATATTTTTTCAACACCTTTCCTAAAACCTTTTTTTGGAAGTTGTATGTCACCAGGGCAAAGGCCTGGGCAAGTGCAGGCTTAATGAAGCTAGAACTTTAGCAACATGGAAAGGAGAGGAAGGAGAGAGAGAGAAAGCTAGGTATGTCTAATAAAATCATTTTGCATGCTCTCGTGTCCAAACACACCCATTTTCACAGCTGGGAGAGCCTGATGGGAGACTATGAAGGGTCCAAATCCTGGTCAAGGAGTGAGTAGGTAGAAGCATGCCTCCAGATATTTGATATGTTTGCTGAAGAACCATAGCTGATAGCTGGGAATACCAAGAGCAAGGTTCCAATATGCAAATAGTCATCATGAAAGAAAGTGAAGAATGCCACAGAGTCAGAGGAGAATGGATAAGTTAAAGACTGAAGGCTTGAGAAAGAACTTCTGTTTATTGAATACATTTGTATTGGGCTTTTCCCATGTAAAGGGCTAGGTAGCTTAGCGGCCACATTTGGCTTCTATAGCAGGGTGGCCTCAGTTCGAATTTTGGTTCTGATATATGATAGTGGGCAAATTGTTCAGCCTCTCTGTGCCTCAGCTTTCTTCATCTGAATATGGAGGTAATAATCATAATGACAATATGGACATCACAGTGGTATTAAAAGGATTCGATGAATTAACATTTGTGAAGCACATAGAGCAGTTCCTGGGACATAGCGTATAGTTAACACAAATACACTGTGTCTTCATGTACTAAGCTCTCACCATGAAAATATCTTTTATGTCTTTGAGTTTTAGTTCTAGCTGGGGTAACATATATAAAACAAATAATGTCACTGATAATTGTTGAATTACAATGATGATACATGTTGTGACAGAGAAATTCAGGATTGTAACAGAAATGAGAGCCTTGTTCTGGGGGTCAGGGGAGTGACATTTACACAGATACTCAAAGGGTAAGTAGGACTTGGCTAGGAGTGGAAAGCAAGCACAAAAGCCTAGAGGCAGAAAGGAACTTGGTAAACTCTAGTGATTGGAAGAGAGCCAGTGTGACTGGAGTGGAGAGAAGGCACATGATATGAGAAGGAAAGTTAAGGTCAGATCATGAACAGCTTTGTACACTTCATGTAAAAATGTGTTTTATCCTAACTGAAGTGGTCAAGGATAAAGCATATGAACTAAATGTTTAAGGAAGGGTAAGATTTGGTCATGCAGAAATGATGGGCTGCTAGGGAGAAAAAGACCTGGGAATAAAGGGACCAGCATGCACAGAGAAAAGGAAGCTGGGAGTGAAGAACAAGTGAGCAGTCCATTTTTGCTAGCATAGAAGGTACAGGGTGATAACTAGGTATAAATAAGTTTGGAAAAAAAAAAACAAACAAACCAGGACCAGATGATGGAGGGCATTAAATTCTGGGTAAAATGGTTCTGACTTCAGCATACAGTTAAAAGTCTACCAGATTTTAGATAAGTAGAATGACGGATGACAACTGTGTCCTAAGCACATTGCCCAAACAGAGTTGGTATGGGTTGGGAAGGAGAAAAGAAAGATAGAGAGAGAAGGAGAAAAGGATGGAGAGAGATAGGGAGAGAGAGAGACAGAGTGAGAGAGAGAGAGAGAGACATTGAGAGAGAGAGAGAGAGAGAGAGAGAGAGAGAGAGAGACTAAGAGGCATAGCATTTTTTATTTTGAAACATGATCTGGCTCTGTAGCCCAGCCTGGAGTGCAGTGGTGTGATCTCAGCTTACTGCAACCTCTGCCTCCCAAGCTCAAGCCACCTTCCCACCTCAGCCTCCCAAGGACACATCACCATGCCCGGGTAATTTTTGTAGTTTTTTGTTTGTTTGTTTTGTTTTGTTTTGGTTGTTGGTGTTGTAGAAAGTGTTTCTTCATGGTGCACAGGCTGGTCTTGAATTCCTGAGCTTAAGCAATCCACCTGCTTTGTCCTTCCAAAGTGCTGGGATTACAGGCATAAGCCGCCATGCCAGGCCATCATAACACTTTTATTCAATGAAAAGAGACTCATAACAGCCTAGATGAGAGACACGGAAGGCTTAAATGTTGCTCACACATATTAATCACTCAATAAATATCAGTTATTATGAATTCATCTGTTTTTAAAATTAAAGAAAAATAGCTGTTTATAGGTGTAAAATGTTATACCTAACATGGAGGCAAAATTTTCCTCCTTTTAGCTTTTCAATATTTCCTATAGACCCTGAGCATGCCTGCTACTTTCTATGGTGTATTCTGATTATTTAGGCATGGATATGGCTCTGCAATGGATTTCAGACTCCTAGAAGACAGAGACCAGGCAAGATATTTATCTCAGAATCTTTCATACTACCTCACAGTCAGTAGGCACTTAAGAAATACAGGCTTCTTTCAGCAGTTGTTCAGTATATTCTGAACCTAAAGCACCCTAGATTAAGGGATTTTAACTCCTTTGAGATTTGACAGGAGTAGTGAACTTAAGCTTTTGAGACAGCAGCAGGTGGCTGAGAGTCCTGCACAAACAGGACAAAAATCTTATCTTTATTTAAGGAAGGGTAAGTGAAACCTCCATTTCATCACTGGACATTTATCTATATTTCTTGTCGATTTCTAGGAAAAAAATGATGCTTACCTGTTTATTAATTTATTCACTGGATATCCCTTTGCAATTTCTTAAGCTTAAATCTAAATACAACAACCTATAAAATCTAAGGTCAGATTACAGACCAGAAAAGCCACCTACTCTAGAGTCCTAAAGCTGGGGTCCAGGGATAGATGTTAACAAATGAGACTGGCAAAGACAAATATAGTGAAACTCCATGTGAAATTGTGTGGGATATTTTATAAGTACAGTTTCTACAACAGAGAGGGTCTATAGCAAAAAGGAGGTTCTTTAAACAGTCTGTGATATTAAAAATATTGTCCATTGATTTTCAAATCTATCATACTATGAATGAAATGCTGTGAAACATTCCATTTACTTATTAAATGCCATTGTACAAAAGGTGCTATTTTAGTGTCACCCCAAAATCTACAGACAGGAAGTTCTTTCTTAAGTCTACCCTAATCTGTTGGCAACTCCTCCCTATGGAAGCCCTTAGTAAATTCGGTGGAAATAGCAAACAGCTGCTCACCAACACCCACCCCAAAGAAAGAACAAGACATTTCTCACATATCTCAAGCTGCCTTAAATGTTCTTTCTTTGGCAAAGAAGAAAAAAAGAAATATATTTTTGGCCTCTAAACCTTTTCCCACCCGTGTGTATTTCTGCAAAAATGTTATCCATATGGTTTTGACTGCATTCTCCGTAAGTCATTAGACATGCTTTGCACTGAGAACTTTTCTGATGACCAAGGAGTCTTTGGAGACATTTTAAAATGGCCCTCTTAGCCTTTCTTCATAAAAACAGGAAAGCTAAACTGAGCCAAATGCAAATGAACTAAGACCTGGAAAGCTTGGAGTTTTATTCAAAACTCAGAAACCATAAGGCTCGAGTGAGCCTTAAATCTGTCCATGCAAAGTCTTCACCTCCTTCTCCAGGGACAAGATACATTAAATCATCCATTGGGATGGGGCACAGATAATGCAATGCCTCCAGACATCTAAGTTGATATTTAGGGTTGGGTGCAGTGACTCCATAAAATTCCAAGAACTTCTAATCACCCCAGGGCTTCCCCATTATTCCCAGAGGATAAAGATTTTGGACTTGGACTTGGGTATTGAATTCCTAACTCCATCACCTACTAGCTATATTTTGGCATGCTACTTAAGTTTTTCAAGACTCAATTTCCTATTCCGTAAAGATGGGATAGTATTATCTATCTCATACTGCAAAGTATTTTCAGAATTGTAAGCAATAATATTCAAAACATTGCAAATAAAATGCTTGGTGCATGGTAAAAGTTCAAAATTATCTCTCCTCTTTCTCTCTGTGTAACAGTAGTTGGAACCAGGAAGAGCTCTTTGTTTCTTTAGGGAAATATTGACTGTGTGGGGTGAGGAAGAGGAAGACTGGACAGTGTTCCAAAGCATTAAGTCCCATCTTTCTAAGGTATGTAGACCACAACCCATCTTGGGAGACTGATTATAAGGAAAGGGTTAAGAAGAATCAGTCAGAACTTTGGTCTTCATCTGAAGTTGCCTGACTATGTTGTCTCAGATTGATTTCAGAACTGCATTATCAGCAGGGTTGCTGTTGCCTACTAACCGTCATGGAAGTAGATCTCAGCTAGGGTATGATGGGGAGACAAAGAAAAATATAGCGACGAAAAAAAGAAGGAATGGGGTACATACAGAAAGAGAAGGAGAGAAAATAAAAAAAGGAGGAGAGGCAAGAGATAGTGACCTGGGGTTTCATACTGCGTTGGGTGGAAGAAGCAGTGTGTGTGGTGGGAGTATTTTTTCGTGGTCAGAATCAAAGTCAGAACTGCCCTGGGGAACCTGTGTTCAAGACCTGGACGTGGGCCAGAAGCCAAGGGAAAGAGAAAGTTGCCCAAGAAAAAAGGGAGAATTTTCCACCAGGCGGAAAGAGAAATCGCTGGGTGAGTTAGTCGTTGGAGAGCTGTCCGTGGTGCTGACTCCTCCTCATTGGGATTCCAGCGGAGGCTGAAAAGCTCTGCACTGGCTGCTGCTCCTCTCCCTTTCCTCTCCCCTCAGTCCTGACCTCCTGAGACCCAGGATCATTCTGGCTAGCTCTATGTCTTCTCCTCTCTTTTCCCCTTTCTCTGTATTGATTAAATAATTTTTTCCCAAGTTCCCAGTTCATCACTCAAACATTTCTCTTCCATTTTGTTTCAAGACTCCTCTTCCTCCAATTAGTTCACTGGCTCTTAGATTGTTCTAGGCCTCCCTGGTGGTCACATCTCTCTCTTATCATCCTTTGAATTAAAAAACAAACAAACCAAAAACATACAATGGAAATCATAAAAGCAGACAGCGTGCACTGAGCACTCACTAGGTGTCAGGGAGCAGTCTAAGTGCCTTTGCATACGTTAACTCACGAGCAGTCTAAGTGCCTTTGCATATATTAACTCATTACAATTCCACATCAGCCCTATTAGATGGGTAGATATATTATTATTCTATTAAATAGACAAGGAATTGAGGCTTAACGGGTAAGTAATTTGACCAAGACCACACAGCTACAGGACTCTAACCTCTCTCGAGCCTGCACTTCTATTGAATCTGGCTCTTTTGTATTTTCCATCACCTTTTCCTGTGACTTCCTGCCCCTCCGTCTGGTAGCCTTAATGCTTTCTATTCTTGCCTAATCTTCAAGGGACTAGGAATCTGCATTGCTGATTTAGTTTAAATCAGAAGGGAAGCAAAGTAAACAAATATACAAAATGTGCGCTGTGTGGGAATTGAGATCATAGGAGGGCTTTATTTTCTGCTTCAGGGAGAGGCCCCATGTTAGCAGCCCCAGCCTGCATCTTAGGCTGATTGTGGAGTCTTTTGCTTTTCATTTTCATGTCTTACTCCCTGTACCCTCGCCCCTTCCCCGCCTTTGGTGGTCTCCAGAGAACTTCGTGTCCCCTCAGCTTCTCACTCCTACATCCTGCCTACGTAAAGAAGCTCTTGCTTCATTCTGGGAGGTTACGTGGGTTCTCGCCTACACACCGAGAGAAACAGTGTCAAACACTCACAGAGAGACGGGCAGACACAAACGGACCCACACGGGCACCTCCCAAGACAAAACCCATACTCGATGGGTCCACGCGGCCATGGAAACACCTGCGGCCCCAGAAACACTCAGGTACTCGCGACACACACAGTACAGTCACGCTTAAGGGCACCAGAATTCCGGGTTTGCGCATACGCACGGTCCCCTTGGATGCTCGTGCTCATAGACACAACACCGTACACCCCCCAGACCCACGAAACTCCCCACGGCTCAGCCCCAGCCCACCCGGGCCGCCCTTCCCTCGAGGCGGCCTCCCGTCTCTCATCCTCTGGCTTCTCCTCCTTCGCCTAAAGATGTACAAAACACTCCTCGGAAGCAACCCCGGCGCTCGGCTCCTCCCTCCCCGCCCCCAGGCCGCCGCTCCCCCATTCATTTTCGGCCGTCGCCGGCTAAGTCCCTCCCCCCGCGTAGCCCGGCCTCCGCCGCTCCCCGCCCGGAGACCGCGGCGCACTTGGACTTCCCTCTCCATTCGCCAGCCGCCTCGCTCCCGGTCCCCACGGCTGCAAACTGATCTGGCGCGGGGGGAGGAGGAGAGCGCAGGCGAGCGAACCCGCGAGAGAGGGAGAGAGCGAGAGAGCGAGCGAGCGAGCAAGAGCGAGAGCGAGACAGCCGGGAGGCAGAGGGAGTAGTGACCGCCTTCCGGAGCCCGGATTCATGCCTGTCCTCGGGACCAGCGAAGGGGACTTTACGGCTGAGTATGAGCCAGGCTGCTAGGAGCCAGGTACCCCCACGCCTGCAGTCCCCGCGCCGTCCCCGGAATGCGAGCTGGACGCAGGGCTTTCCCAAGTTCCCACCGAGCCGAATAAAAAGCGTCCGCCCACAGCTCTCCGCCAAAGACGGACATTGACTCCAGGTAAGGCGGCGCCGGGTGCAGCGCCCAGCAGCCCCGCTGCCCTTGGACCCGGCCCCGGACCGCATTAGGGGCGCCCCCGCGCTGCCCTGCCCCTCCCCCTCCGGGCACCCTTGTCCGCTCTTCACCTGGCCGCCCCGCCGCCTCCAAGTCTTCTCCGGTTCTAGGGAGGGGGTTCCTGTGCCTGGGCTCAAAGGGTTAATTGCGGGTTTGAGTGAGTGGCGTGTGTGTCCCCGCGCGCTCCCGACGTGTGCACCATGGTGGGAACTTGATGTGGTGCTAGTGTGTGTTTGCGTGTGCGGCGTCGTTTGCGTTTGATGCGTGTGTGTGGTGTGTGTGTGTGTCCGTGTGTGTAAGGGAGGGGTGAAGAGAGAGAGGTCCTATAACCTACTTACGGCGCGATGTGTGTGTGCATGTTTGTACGTATGTGTTTGTGTGTGTGCGCTCGTGTGTCTTTTTAATTAGGTCTCTCCAGCTTACACGGAATGGGACCCTTACTATAGGATCACGTAGTCATCGGGAAACCCGCTGTGGACTTCCTCTTGGGGCTCTGGGCTTGGGGTTTGGGGAGGATTATGGGGCTGTAGATGGCACCTTCTTTAGCCCAATGTTGGTACGTTTGAAGGAAAATTCCTCCAAACGGTGGAATCCTGCTACCCTGGGACCCACCGCTTAATATGAAAGAGACATAGCCAACCCCCGAGGCAAATGAGACGCTGTCACTTTAAATTCCACACTGGACAGACTCCAGGATTCTGATGGGAATTTGGAGACACTGGATAGTGGGTGACAGAGAAAGGGGGAAGTCAGCGGTGGCCTCCTTATCTGGGGCTTGGCAAGTCTGGGATAGGGATTTACCCTGCATCCCTGTTTGCAATCAACACACCCCGTCTGGCTTCTGGTTCTTTTGGGGAGGATCTGGGCAAGTTTGCAGGGATCCCCCCTCAAGGGAAAGGAGAAAGCGTCCTCGGGGACTTGCTTATCCATCACAGTTGCAAAGGGTCTCAGAGGAAATTTCATTTAGGGGCAGCTCTGGATGATATGGAAGGAGATGGATGGGGCACTTTCTAAGACAGATTCGTCTTTCTTTCCCCATTTCAGGCGGGGAAGCCCCCAGAGAGTCTCTTCCTAAATATGCCTCTCCATGGCTCCACTGGAGTTAGGAGGATATTGGGAGAAGGCAGAGAAGTGGGAGAGAGAGAGAGAGAGAGAGTGTTTCATTACTGAGGGAGATCTACAATTTGAAAAGGGGCTCTGAGTGGGGAATCTATGACAGAATGTGGCAGTAATTGACTTAAACTGCTGTCGGTTTGCACCTCGCATCTCTCACTTGGCTCTGAAATACTGCCAAGGGCAGGGGGGCCATGGAAGAATCTCAGCCAGGAAGGCAGTTTGGGTCAAGGCCCTCTTTCTTCTTTCCTCCACCTCCTGGAAGGCTCTTTAGGTAGGTCTCTTGGCCACCCTGGCTTGGTACTGTTGGGCTTGGGCTCTGGGGCCAGCCATTGATTTGATTCCCAGCTGCCTCTTAAAGGCTTGCCCTACTCAGCAAAAATGCTGAGTTTTACTGCTGTTAGCATGGCTTCCAGACTCGGCAGCTGTTACTTTCTCAAGGTAAGCGGCAGCCGTTCTACTCTCAGCCAGGGAGGCTAGGAGAAGACAAGGGCTGTGACGCTGGGACACAGCCTCTTGTCTAGCTCAGCTTGGAGGGGCCGCTGACAAGGCCTCTTAGGGGAAAAAAGTAGAAATATACTTGGCCTAAAAAATGTACACATATATATTCTAGGAAGAAATATATATGTATATATAATACACACACACGTGCGCGTGCACACACACACATATATGTATATATTCATATTCTGGGGAGAGATAAAAGCAAACATGTATTTGTAGGAACCTGCCCTGACGGGTGGGTTCTACCTGCAGGCACTTGCAGACATACCATTCTCTGTCCAGAGGCTGATACCTCAGGCTGAAGCCTTCACACAGCCACAGAGAATCTCCTTCAGGATGTCAGAGCAGACCTCCCTGGATTATCTTGGGTAGGGGGTACTAGAGCCAAGGAGGAGACTCCTTTTTGGGAACTGCCTCATTTTTTCTCTTTCCTAATTCATAGATGATTGAAGTTGGAAGGAATATTAAAGAGCAGAAAGGCAGGACTGTGTGGCCTAAAGAGGGGATGAGAATTCTCCAATATTCAGTAGTGAGTTAGTGGCATGCCTAGGACTAGAATCTAGGCTTATCAGCTAGATCAATACCTTTCCACTCCTCCCACACTGCCTGGGACTGTATATTGCTCCCACCCCCATCTTGCCACCCTGCCACCACGACCCCTACCAAGACAATCGCTTGTCTTCCCTCATGAAACTTCACATTTTCAGAGATGCATTTCAAGGGTTTTCTATCCGGAAACATGACCCTGAAAAGAAAAGCTCCAATGCCTCAATCACTGTTCCAAAAACACACAAACACACACAGACACACACAGACACACACACACACACACACACACACACACGGGGTGGGGTGGGGAGGATTAAGAGAGACAGAGAGACAGAGAGAAAACATAGATTCCTTCTCCAGTGTCTTTAGAGAATTACCCACAAGCAAGGACCCAGTACTGAGTATGACTGGTAGGCAGAACCCAGCAAAGTGTCTGGTCTGTATCTGAGATTTTTATTAAGGAATGCACTGGTTTCCAGAGAGCAAAATGTACACCCATCCACCAATGCAAATACTTCAGGCAAATTAATTTCTTTATATTAATTAGAATCTCACCCCTAGACATTTATACATATTACAGGCACAGGAACATCTGCAAGCATACATGAATAGGTGTGCTTATACACACATGTGCACACAAAGATCCAGAAACCTTTCCTACTTGCTACATTTCCAAAAAAGAGAACCTCCACACGAAATTGTGTTCTCCCATATAAAGCATCTCCCATGTGACAACTAGGACTCATAAACTCCAGGAAGGAGAAATATAAAGCCCTGTGAAAGAGAGACCTGGAGAAGTCAGAATCGAGTTCACTCAAAAGTGTGCTCTTAGACTTCTAGATGCCTGTTTCCGGGTGCAGGCAAGTACTGAAAAACATGGGGGTTTTAGGCCCATCTGCAATAGAGCCTTTTCCATGCAGGATTTTCCGGGGCTAGATGGCACTTTAGCTCCCAGAAGGGGGAGCTGTGACTCCATTTCAACCAAGGAGAAACAGCTCAGAGATTCCAAATCAGCTCTTGGGCCCCCGTTGAGTTTAGACGACCCAGCTCAGGCTTCGATGAATATCTTTGCCGCTGGTACAGGCAAGGACTGTAAAAACACCCTCCCCTGATCAGTTCAAATTCAACGTCTCTTTCTTAGTGCTTGCAAGAGTTTATGTTCTGGATCATAAAGTCCTCCATTTTTCTGAAAAGGTCTTTGCCCAGAGGCCCTTCAGTTGTGCAAGGAGACATTTTTTGATTTGCAACCTCTCTGTTTTTCTCTCCCAATTCCTTGGAGGAAATCACCAGTACATTATCACTTGAACAGGCCACTAAGGTTAGACATACCCTACCCTTCTTTTCCTGCTTTTCCCTTGCTGAAATACAAAGCTTAACAAATTGGCTGCTGAACTACTGGTAACCATGTTAAAGACAAGATGGAGGTCATGTGAAGAAGACAGGTCCTTAAATGTCATTCTTCAAATAATTTTTCCAGTTGTGCTCCCTTCTGCAAAGATTATCTTTATTATTCTTTCCACTAGCTCCCACATTCAGCCATGATTTTTAACAAAATTCCACCCATATTTCAACATCTAGCTCAAATGACCCTTCCAAGAAGTCTTCTCAAGATCTTATTTTGGAATTAATCTCTTTATCACCTGATTTTTCTGTACCATTTTATCTGAAACTCTATTTTAGTTTGTGTCGCTGTTTGCCCTGCTCTATAGTGCCCTGGGTATAGGTCTGTCTTACCCTCTTCAGTATGGTCTCAGGAGCATCTTTGTATTCCAGAGACTGACACAGAGTAGTTGCTTTATAAATGTTTGCCCTTGCATTTCATGTTGCATCTCAATGGCAACTGTCATTTCTCTGTCTGTCTGTCACACTTTCTAGCTAACAATTGCTTCATATTCATTTAAAGCAATGACGTTATGGCATTTTTGCCTATACCAAGAATATGGGGATTCCAATGACAATACAGACAGATGAAAATTAGACCCTACTTGGAAGTGAACATTGACTTCCTGTGTTCTAGGGTCTTTAGTTTTGCTCTCTCATGTAGTCTTTCTTTCCACCCAGTGGGACAGATACAGCCCCTTTTACAGAAGAGGAAAGTGAAGCCCAGGCTGGTTAGACTCCTTGACCAAGATCACACAACCATCACAGCCAGAACTTGAATCTGTCTTCCTTCTTACGTCATCTCTGCTCTTTTCACGGTACCACTGAGTTAATGGTAACTGTTATGAATGGCTGGCAACATCGGGTTGTTCAATAGATGCTAGAAATAGCTGGGACTTATTATGAAATCTTTGAAATTGATGGTATGAAGGTGTCTTGAGTCACTGGATCAAAGAAAACCTCTGAAGGTTTCTCAATAACCAAACTTTTCTCTATTTTCAGGAATGATGAGTTCTTTTTGTAATGCCAATAATACATGACCAAAACGTCAGTTTTATTACTTTTAGTGACAGCAAGTTCATTACCACACAAACCAACCTATGCCATATTTGAAGAGCTTTGTTGGAATATTTTCTTACTTTGCCCCTAAATCATCCTTCTATCCATATGTCTCTGAAATCGCACAAGTGTAATTCTCTTCCAGTTATCCGTTCTTTGAATATTATGAAAGCAAAATTATTTCACACCAATTTTCTTTCTGAATAGAAGGGGTTGTCTTCACAGCCCTGTCTTCTGTAGCATCTGCTTGAAGGCCTCTTGGCACCCTGAATATTGTCCTAGGGAAATTGTCTAGTTTACCTCACTTTTAGGGCTTAGATGCCACCAAAAAACGGGGAAAGATGAGCTGAAATTGAGTGAGGATTTATTCAACAAATATTTGTTGGGTGCCTACTGTTTGCCAAGCATTGCTATAGACGAGAACTGTCAAATGGAACTGTCTGTGATGATGGACATGTTTTTTGTGCTGTCCAATATGGTAGCCACTAACCATGTATGATTGCTGAACACTTGAAATGTGGCCAGTGTTGCTGATGAACTGAATATTTAATTTTATTTAACTTACATTAATTTTTATTTTAATTTATATAGCTATATGTGGCTCGTGGCTACTGTGTTTGAATAGCATAGGTCTGGGCTTTAGAAATGTAGCATGAACATGGCCATGGCCTTGTTTTCATTAAGCTCACAATCTAGAGGAGAGAGATGAATAATCAATGAGTAAACAAATCGATAAGCAAAATAATTTTATATAATATTAAATGTCGCACCACTAGTTGTGGTAATGTGCTAGAAAGGAATGTGGATGGTATAATTTTAGATTGAGTAGCTAGGAGAAGCCTTCTCTGAGAAAGTGATATTGGAACTGAGGCATAAATGAGAAGGAATCAGCCATGTAATTTTGTGGGGAAAGAGCATTAGAGGCAGAGAGAAGAATAAAATGGAGTTGGCCGGGCTTGGTGGCTCATGCTTGTAATCCCAGCACTTTAGGAGGCTGAGGTGGGAGGATTGCTTGAACCCAGGTGTTTCAGACCAGCCTGGGAAACAGCAAGACCCCATTTCTACAACCATCATCATCATCATAATCATTGTGGCGCCTGTAGTCCCAGCTGTTCAGTAGGCTGAGGTTGAAGAATCACTTGAGCCTGAGAGGTTGAGCCTGCAGTGATCTGTGATTGTACTACTATACTACAGCTGGGCAGCAGAGTAAGACCCTGTTTCAAAAAACCAAACCAAACCAAACAAACCATGGAGTCACTTCACTGGGACAAGCTTAGGAAGTCTAAGAGATGGACTACCTGCCAGTGTGGCTGAAGCTTTCAAATTGGGAAAATGACATAAAAGGGAATTAGGAAGGTAGGCAGGGGCCGATCACAATGGCCTGTACAGGAGAGTGAGAAGTTTTGACATCTTTTCCTTGACATCTCTGGTTGGAAGTTTGAGGACTAAGGAGAGTTTGAGAATTGACAGGTCATTGTCAAGTACTCTTGATGGCTTTTTATTATGTCCATGTTTAATCAGTAATTTCAACAAGTTTTCTTATTTTAATTTCTAGTCCTACTCTGAATGCCATACACTGGAGATACAATAGTCTAAAGGGAGGAGAAACAAGAGTAGGGGAAACGGATAGAAAAGGAAGAAGAGAATGAATATGTGGGGATAAAGTAATTTAAATGAAGTCTTGTGAAAAAGAATGAAAACTGGAAGTTTTCAGTTTGGATCAGCAAATATTTATTGCATATCTTGTCTTGGAAAGGCTTTGGATAAAGTGACTTGGGGGGTATGGTGATGAATCTTGCTAGGTGCTGGCAATCTAATAGTACCGATCTGCAAATCTATAAATAATTATCATTCATGATAGATTGATAATTGTCACTTCAGAAGTTCTGTGGGAATTTTGGGTAAGGGGAAGTCTAAAGGAAGACACATCAGTAGTGATACTGGTGAGGATGTCGACAGTGAACTGTAAGGTCTCAGAGATCACAGGCTGTATCTTTTTCTTTTATGTCTCCATTAATTCAGAATGTTATACAAAAAGAGCACAGGGACTCAGGGTACCTGATTCCAGCCCTGGCTTCTATCACTATATATGTAGACCTCCTTAAGAACCTATCTTTATCTCTCCAGGCTTGCCTTCTCTAAATTGAGAAGGGCCCAGCTGTGGCTTGCTTCACTGAAGGTATATTGCCTGGCTCTAGGAAAATGTTGCAGTCAGGCGCGATGGCTCACGCATGTAATCCCAGCACTTTGTGAGGGCGAGGCAGGTGGATTATGAGGTCAGGAGTTCCATACCAGCCTGACCAACATGGTGAAACCCTGTCTCTACTAAAAATACAAAAATAGCTGGGCATGGTGGCGTGCGCTTGTAATCCCAGCTACTCAGGAAGCTGAGGCAGGAGAATTGCTTGAACCCGGGAGGTAGAGGTTGCAGTGAGCTGAGATCGCACCACTGCATTCCAGCCTGGGCAACAGAGTGAGACTCCATTTCAAAAAAAAAAAAAAAAAAAAGCAAGCAAAAACTGTAACTGGGCATAATAGTGCACACCTGTAGTTCCAGCTACCTGGGAGGCTGAGGTGGGAGGGTCACTTGAGCCTGGGAGGTAGAAGTTGCCATAAGCCAAGATCGCACCACTGCACTCCAGCCTGGGTGACAGAGTGAGGCTCTGTCTGAAAAAAAAAAAAGAAGAAGAATATGTTGCATGACAAAGTTCTTGTAAAAGAGAGGGACACTCACGGTAGCTGTGCTTCCTCATAAGATTTAGATGTCTTCTAAAAAATAAGCAGATTTAAAAGAGGTCGTACCTTACAGCACAGACGTGTTTTGAGACAGTGTGGCTGAGTGGTGGTGAGATAGTGATTCTGTGCTGTGGCAACTCCTGATACCAAAGTGATTAAGTGTTAACATGAAACCCACTGTCCTCATGGAACACAGCAGCCCAGAAAGACTGCCTAGAGATCCATAGACAGTCTTTGCTACTGAGGGGGCAAAGAAGACAATTAAGGAGATAATGAGGCTGAGAAAAAGTGAAATTAATTTTTTTTTTTCATATGAGGGTGAAGGGGATCTTTGTCTCCTGAGGGAACTATCTTTTGGAGAATGCAAGTGGCCTTAAGGAGAATAGATTGAATAAGACTGGGTATGAGAAAGTTAAGAGTCATAAATTACCCGGGCTTCCTGCTATCCCCACACAGGAATGGAGAGCCTGGCGAGGACACAAAATATATCATTCTGAACAAATTTTGTTCTCCGTTTGCAGGGGTTTTCTCACAGGGTGCAGAGTTGTATACAAGGAAGTTGGGGCCATCTTGGGATAGCTAGGAGACTGTATTCCCCCAAGGGTGGGAGGTAGATTGATAAGGCAATTAACAAAAGCAACATGCAACCATTTTTTGTGTAAACTGCAAAGGTCAGAGCAGCAGGGCTCTGAGTAAATGGCCTATGTGAACAGCTAGAACCCTATGTAAGGGTTAACCCAGTATTGGCCCTGGGAGATTTCTAAGATATAATTTATCTAGCCTTGCAAAGGTCCTGCAAATGAGCCAGTGGGAACCTCTGTGAGAAATAATGGATCTTGGGGATAATGGAGAACAGCCGCGTTACAGATTACAAGCTGATTCAGATGGAGAAAAGGCAGACATCCAGGATATGATTGCTTTGTGGGGAAAAAGTGGTGAATTCTCAAGTCTCCATTCTAAGATTTAGCAATCCTCAAAAGTAGATGAAACTCTAGTAGGCTGTGGAATTCCTAGAGTCCCCAGGAACTCCAAGATAAACCTAGAAGAGCAAACAGAGAATTGTGAAAGAGACAACTGCCTTCCGTGAGTACGTTTCCCTTCACATGGTAGTAGATAAGCCAGATTTCTTATGGAATTTGTTGGGTTCTCAGTTTACAGGCACATGATAAAGGAAGGACCTACAGGAAGTGTTGGCTGGGACGATAAAAACATCTGCACAAACATAGGGGCCATTAAAAAAGAAAATCAGCACTTTGGTATGTTTAGGAAAGATTGAAAATTAGATTACCTGGCAAGGGTTGGTAATATGGTTTTGCTGCTGGGACACATTTTGGAGATATAGTTCTTTTAGGTGAAGTGGTCCACATCAAATGCCATTGCCAGAGTTAGCGAAGGCTGGGGAGGACTGAGAGGGGTTATAAAGAATTTTATTCTGAATGTATATCGATAGGACAACAACATTGAAAGCCCAGTGAAGGCTTGCAAATGATTCCTGAAAATATTACCAAGTCAGCTCCAGTTTTTGCTTACCTCTCTCTCTTCCCTGACAATGGGAATGATACATGTAGGCAGAGCATGGACTGGAATTTGAGGGGGCTCTGGAAGGATCTTCATCCCTAACATTTAGAGATGGCTGAAGTGTCACTGCCCTAAAGCCGTTCTTGGAGTGAAAAAGTGGATGTGCCAAGCACATGACATATTCTTTGTGCTGCAATGGATACTTGATATAGATAGCCGACTAAATATTCTCAACAAGCTCATGCATGGGGAGTATTGTGCCCCATTCTAGAGATGATGAAACTGAGCTCAGAGCAGTAACGCCACTTGCCCAAGGCCATATGCTGAGTCAATTGTGTTTTCGCGTGGATTTGAATCTACTTCTTTCTGACTTGAAAGTACAGAGGTTGAAAGCCTGGGTCTGCTGGAGTTTGAATACCTGCTCTGCCACTTTCTAGCTATTTGATGTGGGACAGATGACCTGATGTTTCTGTGCCAGTTTTCTCATCTGTAAAATGAGTACTATAATGATAGTAACTCCAGGTTGGGCATGCTGGCTCACACCTGTAATCCCAGAACTTTGGGAGGCTGAGGCAGGAAGATCACTTGAGGCCAGCTGTTTGAGACCAGCCTGAGCAATATTTAGCAAGACCCTGTCTCTACAAAAAAATTTAAAAAATAATTAGCCAGATGTGGTGGCATGTGCCTGTAGTCCTAGCTACTTCGGGGGTGCTGAGGCAGGAGGATTACTTGGACCAAGGAGTTCAAAGTTTCAGTGAGCTGTGATCATGCCACTGCAATTCAGGGTGGGTGACAAAGTGAGATTCTATCTCAAAAACAGCAGCAATAATAATAGTAACTTCGTAGAGGTGTGTGTGGATTTAGTTAGTTTATATGATACGTGCCTCAGACAGTGCCTGGAAGATCATCAACACTATATAAACATTAACTGTTACTGCTTTTTATGATTTCCACACTATCTTATATTAGATTAGCCATTGCTCATACTCTCAGGTATGTGCTCAAACTGGAAATAACATATAGGATTAAAAGCATTATTAGGTTCAAGGCACTGCCTTGCAAATGAGCGCATTCAATTATTTCTACTAACCTCCCCACCATGTGGCAGTGGGATAACAGTGATTAGGCGAGAGAGAGAGAAAGTAGGATAAGGCATGGGAGAACGCGAAATGACAGAGGCAGATTTCCAATTTCTCTGTGTTATAACAGGCCAGAAACGAGATATAGATGTAAAGACCAGATATAGACATAGGATCATCTACCATAAAGGCAGAAAGTCATCTTCAACACAGTCCAGCTCAAATTCCAACCTCTCTCTCTC
>NW_012099110.1:132103-133279 GCF_000951045.1 Mandrillus leucophaeus
ACACACACACACACACACACACACACGTGCACATGCATGCATGTATAAAGAAAGGAATATTGAACATGGTTGAGAACAGCTAGAAAGAAGAGCAGTTGATATACCAGAAAATGTCCAAAGCAGATTTCTCCTTCTCTAGTAGTAGAACATGAGCCCAGATATGCTATTAGGATCACCTACTATCAGAAGATAATCTTGGGGTGGGACTTCTGTCTAAAAATGGAATGAGGAACACATGTGACCAATAAATGTATAAAATACAGGATATTTTGTTCTCTGGTAATCAAATAAATGAAAATAGCAATGCGATGCTATCATCAAAATGGCTTTTTAATTTAGTGGCAGCATCCAGTTTTGGCAACAATGCAAAGAAAAGAACACTGTCACACAGTATTGGTGGAAATCTATTATTAAGTATACCCTTTTATGAAATACGATTTTTCATTCTTTCATAAACAAATAAACTTTTTTTATTGTTGTTTGTTTTTTTGAGACAGAGCCTTGCTCTGTTGCCCAGGCTGGAGTGCAATGGTGTGATCTCAGCTCACTGCAACCTCTGCCTCCCAGGTTCAAGCGATTCTCCTGCCTCAGCCTCCCGAGTAGCTGGGATTACAGGCATGCACCACCATGCCCAGCTAATTTTTGTATTTTTAGTAGCGACAGGATTTCGCCATGTTGGTCAGCCTGGTCTTGAACCCCTGAACTCAGGGGATCTGTCCGCCTTGGCCTCCCAAAGTGCCGGGATTACAGGCATGAGCCACCGTGCTCCGCCAGTGATTTTATATATATATATATATATGTATATTTTTAATTTTTAGTATAGACAAGGTCTTGTTATGTTGCCCAGGCTGGTCTCAATCTCCTGGGCTCAAGAGATCCTCGTGCCTCAGCATCCCAAAGTGCTGGGATTACAGGCATGAGCCACCATGCCTGCCATCCTGAGAGTTTGGAGTTTATGTCACTGCATTTATATTCCTGTGTGCAAGATTATCACTGGGTCTGCTGCTTTCCTCAGCTTCAGTCCCTCTCCACCCTGAAGTACTTGGTTCAGCCAACTTTCAGCACATTCCTGCCAGTTTAACTCTCCTGATGAGGAGCTTTCTAGACTTCCCCCAGGGGCTCCTCTACTTTGGCCAGCTACCTCAGGTCGCTACATTTTTTTTTTTTTTTTTTTTT
>NW_012099110.1:138394-143865 GCF_000951045.1 Mandrillus leucophaeus
TGTCACCCACGCTGGAGTGCAGTGACGTGATCTCAGCTCAGTGCAATCTCTGCCTCCCAGGTTCAAGTGATTCTTCTGCCTCAGCCTCCTGAGTAGCTGGGATTACAGGTGTACGCCGCCACGCCTGACTAATTTTTTATATTTTAGTAGAGACAGGGTTGCACTGTGTTGCCCACGCTGGTCTAGAACTCCTGACCTCGTGATCTGTCCGCCTCAGCCTCCCAAAGTGCTAGGATTACAGGCGTGAGCCAACATGCCCAACCTCTCCTTTTTTTTTTTTTTTTTTTTTATACATATAAACTCTTTTTAAGATCAATCCATACCTGAGTTGGTTTTAGAACCCTCGCCTTGTGCAGCCCATCTTACTTTTGATTTGGTTTTCTAATATGTGAGACAGGGTATTCATCAGGTGCATAAGGGAAAGTAGATGATTGACAGTGTGATGGATGCTCTTGTGTGAACTGTATTTATCATCCTTCTTATGATTTCCCTCTTCGTCCTTATTCTCATTTATTTTATCAAGTGTTTGCATGTGGTCACATGTTATATCTCATTTAACCTTTACAGTAACACTCTGAAATTGTAATATTCTCCCCATTTTCCAGATGAGAACATTGTGGTCAGAGGTAAAAGGATTTGCCCCAAGATATACAATAGGTGAGAGCATCAGGTTCCAAGCCCAGTATATGTTATCAGTGAGTGTGTGTAATATTTTGTCTTTGAATTGCCATTCCTTTACCCACCAGCGGAAGGCATTGTCCAGCTTTTAGCAGCTTGGTGGTGTCCCAAAGACAAGGTTGAATATTGCTGCCTAATCTCTATTGTCTTGGACTAGGTTAGTCATTGCAAATCTTCTTCCACTCTGTCATGCAAACTCTGTCCTCAATCCTGATCCTGTACATGCCTAAATCAGAAAGGCATCCATCTTTCATGTTCCAGGAGATGTTATAAATGGTGCCACTGGAAGGAGCTTTCTTAAATCTCCTTAACAATCTGCATTTTGCTTTCTCTCCTTTATCTGTCAGCATCAAGAGTATCTTCCACTCTTCCAGTGCTTTCTGGCTGCCAACTTCATAGCCTCTTAAAATAGTAATTTAACTTCACAATGTCTCGGCAGGAAACCTTAGCTTAGCATGTTTATCTGCACCCTTAGTTCAAATGTTGCTGACACCAGGACCAGTAGTTATAGAATGAGCTACTTTCTAACTCTGGCCAAGAGCCAGGATCTTACTTTTCCTGAGAGTAGAACCACCAAAGCCACCAGTGATAACAGTAACACTTTTTCAAGTCAGAAAATAGCAGGGTAGAGTTAGCCCAAATTGTGACAGCCAGATGTTGCAATCTCTCTGTCTCTGTTTCTTTCTCTCTGCTTCACTTACACACACACACACACACACACACACACACACAATGTTGCAATTTTTCTGTCTCTGTTTCTTTCTCTCTGCTTCACTCACACACACACACACACACACACGTGCACATGCATGCATGTATAAAGAAAGGAATATTGAACATGGTTGAGAACAGCTAGAAAGAAGAGCAGTTGATATACCAGAAAATGTCCAAAGCAGATTTCTCCTTCTCTAGTAGTAGAACATGAGCCCAGATATGCTATTAGGATCACCTACTATCAGAAGATAATCTTGGGGTGGGACTTCTGTCTAAAAATGGAATGAGGAACACATGTGACCAATAAATGTATAAAATACAGGATATTTTGTTCTCTGGTAATCAAATAAATGAAAATAGCAATGCGATGCTATCATCAAAATGGCTTTTTAATTTAGTGGCAGCATCCAGTTTTGGCAACAATGCAAAGAAAAGAACACTGTCACACAGTATTGGTGGAAATCTATTATTAAGTATACCCTTTTATGAAATACGATTTTTCATTCTTTCATAAACAAATAAACTTTTTTTATTGTTGTTTGTTTTTTTGAGACAGAGCCTTGCTCTGTTGCCCAGGCTGGAGTGCAATGGTGTGATCTCAGTTTACTGCAATCTCCGCCTCCTGAGTTCAAGTGATTCTCCTGCCTCAGCCTCCCGAGTAGCTGGGATTACAGGCATGCACCACCATGCCCAGCTAATTTTTGTATTTTTAGTAGAGATGAGGTTTCACCATGCTGCCCAGGCTGGTTCTTGAACTCCTGACCTCAGGTAATCCACCCATCTCGGCCTCCCAAAGTGCTAGGATTACAGGCATGAGCCACCGTGTCCAGCTAAACAAACATTGTTTATTGAGCACTTATCCTTTGCTAGATGGTTTTTTATGAGCTATGAATACAGCAGGGAATCAAACTGACCAAGTTCTTACCATCATACAGCTGACATTTAATTGAGAAAGGAGATAATTTATAAATAAAGAAGTAAACATATAGTGTATCAGAGAACGAAGTGTGATAGAGAAAAAGGAGGTAATGCATGTGGACCAGATGGCCTGGTGAGAGAGGACTTTCTGTTTTATGATACCTATTTTTTAAAAAGGAAAGAAGGTACAAATGCTTCTGAGGGAAAAAAAAAGTGTCCCCTTCTAAGAAGTCAGTTAATTAGATGTGTACAAGTCTGTGAGGAAGAAATGTTATCAGGATGTTTGGAGAAAAAAGGAAAACAAAACAAACAAAGCATAGAATGGAATCCTCTGTGGTCCTTAAGAATGATATTAGGAAAGCACATTTGTACTTTAGAAGGTGGGATGAAGATAGGGTGTATCATTTTTAAACAGGGCTGACAACAACAGTACCTTCCTTCTAGTTATGCTGTGGAGAATGAATGTCGCATGTACAAAGCACTTAGCAACATGCCTCACATTCAGTAAGTACTCAATAAATGGCACTTATGACATTTATCAACATCGTTTTTTTTTGTGAATTACCAATTTAAAAAAGCATAAGATTCAAAATATCATATAGAGCATGATTATTTTATATGATGTATCCTAGTATTTGAATAGTCATCTTTGGGTGATGGGTTACAGTGAATTTCATTCTTTGATTCTTACCTGTATTTTCTAGTATTTCTTTAATGAATGTGTATTGCTTGTGTAATCAGCATTTTAATTAGTGGAATGTGGGGGATCAGCGAGCAATTTGTGGTAGGAACAGGAGCCAAAGCAGAGGAGAAAGCTTTAATTCTGTTTTCTCAATTTCTAAGTCATTCATCCACCCTAAATCAAATTTAAATAGACTCAGTTTTTTTCTCTGTTTTGCTCAACCTTGGCCTGAGCAATAATGCCGATAAAAACTAGAGATTTGTCAAGTGATTTATACTTACTTTTTTTCTCTGAGACAGGGTCTCACTCTGTTGCCCATGCTGGAGTGCAGTGACATGATCATAGTTCACTGTAGCCTTGGATTCCTGGGCTCAAGCAATCCTCCTGCTTCAGCCTCTTATGTAGCTGTGACTACAGGCACATGCCACCACACCTGGCAAGTTTTTATTTTTATATTTTTTAGAGATGGGGGTCTTGCTATGTTGCCCAGGCTGATCTTGAACTGCTGGCCTCAAGCGATCCTCCTGCCTTGATCTCCCAAAGTGCTGGGATTGCAGGTGTGAGCTACCATGCTTGGCCTGATGTATACATTCTCTAGACCCTCACATCTCCTACGTTTTCTCACTTGCAAAATAAAGCCTGAGATTTGACAGCAGTTCTAAGAAAACCACTGAAGCCCACCACAAAAGCAGAGAGAGGTTGAGCAGGTGAGCCTGGATCTGAGATCATCCCCACTTTGCCGCCCACATCAGAGCAGCTCCACGTTTTCCACTTAGCTTCATTCCATTTTTGTGTAAGCTTTGAATAAGGGGTTCCCAGGCTTTAAAACATGACTTGAAATCATTGGTTTACACTTCAAACCATCTCTAAAAGTGGATTTATGAGTGACAGATTTTGTCCTATATTTTTCATTTAATTTTTACTAATATTCTGTATAGCATACTTTAGGAAACTCTACACTAGACAAAATGGTTTTTTCCATAAAAACAGAATATTAGGCACGTCAAAAAATGTATACAAGCAATTCTGATGATTCATATTGTTTCAGAAATGATGATGATATTTTTAAAAAATTACCAAAGAATAATAAGAAAGAAACTTTCCCAATGGTAAGAAGGGGTGTTTAATGTAAGTTTCACCTCTTTCTCTGTCCCTCATTCTGTCCCTAGTGGGTCAAGGGAGAGGGAGGTTAAAGATGACTTCATCCAAAATTGTTCCAGATCTGTTGAGGCCTGCTCTCTCTAAATAGTGCTTCCAGAAACAGCAGGGTCTCAATTATCTCACCGTGGGCTGTGAAATTCTAAAAAAAATAAAAAAGTTCTCAAAACAAAATTAAGTTTAATTTGCTTTAATTGAAAAATAAACACATGCCATGTACAGCACTCTCAATAGGAGGAGAAAGGGCTAGAAAATGAAATGAACAGTTGGGTGTAGAAGACCCTCAATTATTGGATACTCTGAAATGGGAACTGGTGTTGATTGAGAAAATAAATTCAGAGTTAAATTCAGGGACAGAAAGTGTGGGCCTCCTTTCTAAGCAACAGTTTTCTTAATTTCTCATGATGATATTTTTATTATTATTAAGAAAACTATAGAGCAGATGTGGGATAAAGGAAGGAGCTCTAACATGAAACCACAGAGTTGGAGTTTTACTCTTTTTCTAACACTGGCGTTATATGATCTTTGTTAAGTGTCATTTCTTAGCCTCAGGCTCCACATCTGTAAAATGGGGATAATAATGCATATATCACTGGATTCCTATGACAATTGGATAGTTAATATACATGAAAGCTCTAAAGTACTGTTAAGAGATGATGGAGAAGGATAAAGAGGAAAAGGCGGGAAAGGTGGAGGAAGGTTAGAGGGAGGCAATGAAAAATAAGAGGAAGAGGAAGAGCACAACAATGACTCAACCAACTCATTCAAGCTCAATATTTATTGAGAGTCGTCTATGTTCCAGGCCTTGTGCTAGATGCTGGGAATAAAAGGACAAGAAATAGCTGAGGCTTGCCTCAGTGGCGCCGAAATTCTACCAATAGATATTCTGAATCTTTAGGCCATAAAATGAAGTCGTGGAGGAGATTGGAGCTACTGGAAGTTTTGAAACGCTTTGAGGCATGCTTTAAGACTCTTCTTTTCAGTGGCCATTCTTTCTTCGCATGCTGACTCTACCTTCCACATTCAAATACAGACACTTTGGCCCTTGACTTAGGCTCCTACTTTCTCGAAGAAAAGGGTCTGGAAACCTCATTTGTATGAAGTTGATAGTGATTTAGAATTGTAAGTTACAGTGTCAGAGTCTTATACTATTAGCATCTTTGAATCATAAGTTGTAGGATTTCATAATTTATCAAATGTTGAAATCAGAGAATGTTAGAACAATAAAAATTCAGAGTCAGAATAGACTCATGGAGTATAATATTTATGGAATATAAAAATTGAATCTGACCAGGCATGGTGGCTCACACCTGTGATCCCA
>NW_012099110.1:144681-145468 GCF_000951045.1 Mandrillus leucophaeus
AGAGAGAGAAAAGCAAAGAAAATTTGAAGCAAAAGCAAAATAAGAATAATGACTTTTCTCATTGACTCTTATACTATAATTATTCATGTTGGCCCAACGTATTCATGCTGTCATGTCAGAAGATAAGCCCCTAAACATTGGTCTTTCCTAGGACTGTAAGCTTCAAGAGGGTACAAGTGATACGTGACTATCTGGTTTCTACGGGGTCTGTAGAAAAGTGCTTTGCATCATTAGGTACCTCGGGAGTTCAGTCCTATCTTTCCCTCAGCGCTTCCTCTTGTATGCAGATAACGAACTATTGTTGATCTCCATCCTTGTGCTTCCTTTGAAGCATTGGCTTGTATTGCCAAGACTTGTTTTTTTTAAACCCAGCATCCATTTCATGTGTGGTAGTTGTTTGCTTCGCCTTCCGTGTTCTTCTACAGGACCTCAGATCCAATGGCATAACTTGATAGATACGGGAAGAACCTGGCTTAAAGAAGTGTTTAGAGTGAGTAGAGCTCTTTGTTTCGTGTCAGGCAACTCTGTGTGTGAATGTGCATGCAAGTGTGTGTGCTGCTCACATAAAATGTGAGCTTGGAAGTTTTTCACTTGCAAATGAGTTTGAATGTGTTACATGGATTTCTAAGTGCATTAATAAGTGGATAAACTTGTGTGGAAATAATATGTTTATGAATAAATGAGAACACATGGACACAGGGAGGGGAACATCACATACCTGGGCCTGTCGAGGGTTGCGGGCAAGAGAAGGGAGACAAATACATTAGGACAAATACCTAATACATGC
>NW_012099110.1:145760-146373 GCF_000951045.1 Mandrillus leucophaeus
AAAATTCAGAGTCAGAATAGACTCATGGAGTATAATATTTATGGAATATAAAAATTGAATCTGACCAGGCATGGTGGCTCACACCTGTGATCCCAGCACTTGGGGAAGCCAAGGCGGATGGATCACCTGAGGTCAGGAGTTCGAGACCAGCCTGGCCAACACAGTGAAACCGCATCTTTACTAAAAATACAAAAATTAGCTGGGTGTGGTGGTGCACATCTGTAATCCCAGCTACTCAGGAGGCTGAGGCAGGAAGTTGCAATGAGCTGAGATCGCGCCACTGCACTCCAGCTTAGAAATCATAGAATCATGAAATGAAATTTGAGCTTTTTAAAAGATAACAGCATTTTGTGGTTATCTGGCCCACCATCTTTCCCAATTCAAAAAAAATACATATATAGCACTAAAATATAAATATTCTTGATTATAATTATGTAGGAAAAATGTCTATGAAGGAAACATCATGCTTAATAAAAACTGTGTTAATCATACTGACCGAATGCACTGATAGAAAAGATGGATGGAGCTTCTGCACGTTATAAAAGTTCTTGTTGGGATTGTTGTTGACTTTACTGTTACCTAAGATAAGCATTTATCTTGAGTAATAGAAAAC
>NW_012099110.1:147777-171067 GCF_000951045.1 Mandrillus leucophaeus
ACATATAAATACATTTGTGGTTTTTGACATACATTTGTTGAACATCTACTGTGTTTCTGATAATGAAGCAGGTGCATTTTTATATATATTTGATTTCACAACCATGAAGCAGGTATTACAGTTCTTATTTTGAAGATATGTCAACTAACACTGTTAGAATTGAGCTGGCCAGGGCTGGTACTTGAAATGGAGTTTCTGTGTTTTGAATGTGCTGGTATGTGAGAGTAGGGATGTGTGTGTGCACATGTTCACGGACGTGCGAGTGTATGCGCAATCTTTTTTATGTGTATTTCTTAATACATGTGGAGAGATAGATATATCTTTATATTATATGAATGTGCATGTCATAAATATGTATGCACCAGCTGATCCCTGAGTCATCCAGCAAAGCAAACCCATGTGGCTGATCTTAGGGACCAGGGGAATGTGAGCTGTATGAGCTGTAGGAGAAAGCATCCAGGAGATAGAGGGCGGCAGCTTAGTATAAATTCATCCGTGTTACTGACGTGACTCTGTGTTTTCCAGGAATTATATACCATAAGTTATTAACCCTCCAGAGCTTGTTTTCCAAGTAAGTGCATCTAGACCCTTTCCAGACCCAATGAGTCAGATTTTCTCGGGTAGGGCTCTGACTTGAGTGTTTTGTTAAAGTTTCCCTGTTCTAAAAAGCATCTCAGACTAAGATCATCTGCTCTGGCTGCCTTCATCCAGAGCAGTTGTTCCCAAATGCTGTTGCGTGTCCCCACCACACGTTGGATGTTGATTGACAGGCAGGATTCCAGCCTTCAAAGTCCTGGAACCTTACTCACTAAGTCCATGGTCAGGATCCAAAATCATCTAAAAAGCACCCAACCATGTCCGTTTTGAGCGATCCTGAAACTGCAGTTTGTGAACTATGCATCTAGATCTTAAAGCAGACTTCAAAGATGGAAGAAGAGGGAGAAAAAGGAAGCAAATGCTGGAGGGTGTTCATGATACAGAAGCTTAAGGAAGAGAAAGAAGTGAGGAACTGGGAGTAGAGTAATGCAAAGGAAAAGGAAAATAATTTTCTCAGTGTCACACAGGAACAGAGCTGGGATCTGAATCCAGGTTTTCCTGCCTACGTGTTTTCCCCTCTGCACTTCCCCTCCACAGATCCCTCTGCTGGGGGCTTTTCACTGACTACAACCCAAACTCACATAAATCTCAAGCAGTCTGACACCAAGCCAAGCACAAAAACATTCCACATTCACTGCACTGATGCTTGGAGGGGCTGAAATAGAACTTTGAAATTCTCCTTCACTTTTAATTAAAAAAAGATTTAGACCAACCCTGGGTTCCCAGTTCTATTTAACTGAGACTGCTTTTAACCGTTGCTGTATTTTTATTGTTACAAGTGTGCCGCACCGATCCATCTTCCTTGTAATGCTTCTCGGTTTCTGCTCCATCTGCTGAAGAGAAAACATTTGCAGAAATCTCTCGGCTTCTCTCCAAGAGCTGAAACTTAAGTTGTAGCAAGGAATGCAGTGCAGGGAATGGGGCTGGCCATCGGTGAAGTCAGGAGACTGGTAAAATCTGTTTCCAGTATGTTTTTGATAATTGTTTCTTCACACTAACAGTTGTCTCATATAAGCAGCCAGTGCAATTGTGTTCCTCTGTGTGATCTAGGAAGACTCCAGGCACCACACATTTTGGTTTTTACACTCTCCCTTACAATGGAGCCAACAATTTTGTTCTTATCGTTGCCTATCCCCTATCCTTAGCAAGTTCTTACGTGGGGGTTTTTCTAATAAACTGTCCTTAGTTTCAATTCATAAGGACTATATTTTTGTGTGGGAGGGCCCTTGGAAGACTTGAGTTCAAGTCTTTTCTTTGCCATGTTTCAACCTGGCAAATAGCTCAAACTCTCTGAGCCTGGATTTCCTGCAAAAGCCCCAGGAGGTTGTGAGGATCAAATGGTTTAATTGAAGCACAAATGCTTTGCAAATTGTGAAATGCTACACTTACACCACACGTACCCTGCCAGAGCATTCACTTGTCAGTGATTTGATTTGTTTGCTTATTTATTTATTAATGGGTCATTTGCTGGATGAATGCTATGCACCAGGCCCGGCTTCACTGTGCGTGGTATCGAGATGAATGAGGCAAACTCCAAATCCTCCAAAAGTCCACACATATGACAGCATAGTAAGTGTTGAATTAGAGTCATAAATAGGCTGTTGTTTCCTCTTCCTGTGGGATCAGGAGATTCTTCAAAGAATGACCTTGAACTGAATATTAAAGAATAAAAGTTTCCCAAATCCAGAACAGAGACAAAGCCAAATGCTGACAAAAATAAGAAGCAACAGTAATTCTCACTGATTGCTAGTGGGGATGCAAAATGGTACAGCCACAGCTACAAAACTAAACATACTCTTACCATAGAATCCAGCAATCAGGGTCCTTGACATTTACCAAAGATGCTGAAAACTGATGTCCACGCAAATACCTGCACACAGATGTTTATAGCAGCTTTATTCATAATTGCCAAAACTGGGAAGCAGCCAAAATATCCTTCAGTAGGTGAACTGAAAATCTGTGATATCTAGACAAGGGGATATTATTCAGAGCTAAGAAGAAATGAGCTATCAAGCTGTGAGAAGACATGGAGGAAACTTAAATGCATATTACTAAGTGAAAGAAGTAAATATGTAAAGGATATGTACTGTATAATTCTAACATGCTAGAAAAGGCAAAACTATGGAGATACTGATAAGATCAGTGGTTATCAAGGGAGTATGGGGCAGGGGAGATAAATAAATGGAATACAGAGGATTTTTAGGGTGGTGTATCTATTCTGTATAATACTATAATGGTGAATACATATCATTATCCATTTGTCCAAACCCATAAAATGGACAACACCAGGGGTGACCCCTAATGTAAACTGTGGACTTTGGGTGATAATGATACATCAGTGTAGGTTCATGGATTGTAGTAAATGTACAGTTCTAATAGGGCATGTTGATAATGGGGGATGCTATGCATATGACTGGATAAATGTATATAGGATAGCTCTGTGTCTTATTTTGCTGTAAACCTAAAATTGTCCTTAAAAAATGTCTTAAAGAAAAAAATAAAAGGTTTATTATGTCTGGGAATAGTGATAGGGTCGGGAGAGCATTATAGGCAGAAGGAACAGCTTGGGAAAAAGTGTCCATGGGGTTAAACAGATTGGGGCTTGCAGAACATATCTGCAGGGAATCTAGGAAGCAGAGGCAGAAATGTTGGGAAGGGGCTGGACAGTGAGATGTGGGGAATAATGGGGTGAAGTAACAACAAATAAATGTTTATATTTAGAGGTGGGAGGAAGCCATTGATCAAGGTAAAATCAAGGAAGTAGCCCAACAACAATAAAGATAGCTGCCTTTTACCAAACAGTACGTGCAGGACACAGTGTTCATGGTTTATATTCATTATTTCATTGAAAGCACAAAGAATGTAAGATCCTTTGAAAGAGGTATGATTTAACTGGTGTGGGAACTGAGGTTAAAAGGGTTTCTGTGACTTGCCCACGTAGATAGTGGGCCCCATAGCTTGAGCCAAAGACAAGTCTGTCTGCTTAAAGTCTCTGCTCTTAATCTCCTCATTGCCCACCAATTGGCATTTCAGGAATAACTGGATAGCTTGGGGAAGGAGCTAGTAAAGGGAGAGGCTGTGCAAGTAGCAGATTGCTGTTATTCTTAAGGGTAAGAAAATCCCTTGGAACTGTAAAAACGAAGTCACTCTGCTGGTAGGTTTGCAGGCATAATTCCAAGCCTTTTCTTGAAAAGGCTTGATTGATATTTTGGGGCAAGAGGGAGAGCTTCCAAGAAGTAAGTCTATGTGGGCAACTTTCTGCTGTACCTGAGGAAGAGGTGGGAATCTGTGAAGGAGCTGGGCCTTCTGGCTTTTGCTAGTTAACAACCTCCACGTTGGGTCTAGTGAGCTCTGTAGAGATACCTAACATGTCCGGTTAATGTCATGGAAGCTGGCTTTCTCGACAGTCCGCCAGAGGCAGAACCCCAACACGAAAAGGCCATAAAACAACCCAAAACCTTTATTTTATTCCTTTTAGAAGTATATTTTGGTAGCATTTTAAGTTCCTTGAAGGAAGAGCCATAGAATCACAAGCTCTGTGGTCTGAAATGTCTTTGAGATTTTCATTCTCTTTCTTAATTTGTGAATATCCCTGTCAGAACCCCTCAATTCTATCTTGTGATTTTATCATTGCAATCTCTGCCTGTTGGGATTTTTTTTTTTTTTTCATATCTGTACCTTTCTGTGTCATCCATCTTTGGCCAATTCTGGCAGGCTGATGGCTCTTAAGTGCTGGTCTAAAATTTGGTGTCAAGATTTGAAGAGTAATATTTTATTTTGATATTATGACCTGCGTGTTTCATGTTGGTGGTTAAAATGTCCTTTCCCTTACAAAATTCTGGTAACAGTGATTGCAATGTCTGTTTTGTTAAATAACCTTCCCTAGAACCAGAAAATGTTGATAATTTCACATTGGTCCAAAAAATTGGTTTTACAAATTTGATTTGGCCATGGGGTCAAAAAGGCTGATGTTGATATTCTAGATCAAAGAGAGTAAGTCTGTTTCATATTTCACATTTGAGTACAGACTACTATTATATCTTTGTAATTTATTATCTTCTATAATATGTTGGTAATGTCTTGCCCATAGTAGGTCATCATTAAATATGTATGTAAATGAGTCTCCAGGTAATCAAAAACATAGAGTACCTTTTTAAAAATATTCTGGCCTGTTTGATGCACGGTTTGATGCATGTACTTAATAAGTACATTTCAATCTGATATAAAGCCTACCATCAAGGCATCAGAGTTGAGTATGCTTTGTGGTTAAGAGCTCAGGTTCTAGAACTAGACTGCCTGGGCGTGAGCTCAGGCTTCCCCTCTAACTAGCTGTGCAATCTCAAACGGGTCACTTAGCAATATAGTGCCTCACTTACCCTGTCTGTAAAGTAGGTGTGATTAAAAAAAAAAACAACAAAAAACCCTCGTAGAGTTGCTATGAATTTAAAGATCTTAGAGCAGTGCTTGACACATGGTATGTGCTCAGTAGTTGTTAACTCTCATCATCAAAGCTTACACATCAGAAATGGTGCAGAAGGGAGTCCGTGTTGATTTGGGTCAGAAGACTTGGGTGCAAGTTTCTGCTGTGCTACTTACTAGTTAAGTAAACTTGGAAGAGTCACTTAACCTCCTAGTATAAACCTGAATTTAGAACTAATAGTACAACTTTAGAGATGGCTAATATGCATGGGATGAAGAAGTTGAAAAGGCTGCCATGAAATGGAACCTTAAAGTCTGAGTAGGTATTGCTATGAAACAGATAGTAAAATGGGGGAGCAAAGAGGTGAAATCACCTGTGGAAAATATTTGGAGCCACTTACTTTCCTCTTTCTGAAATGTTCTTTGAGGAATTAGTGAGATCAGTCCTTTGTTTTGGGATGGAAGAGCTTGAAACTATTACAGCTAATAGAGCATTCTTTTCCATAGAGACATCCAGAAATAGATTTTTTTTTCTCCCAAGAAATTTGCTACCATGATGAAGACCTTCTTATCATAGGGAGTTGATGAAAAGATGAAACTGAAGTTTAACATGGAGTTAAGAGAACAAAAATTGTTAGAATGATGTTGTTCAGGGTTTGGAATTGTTATCAAATATACTTAAGACAGGATCATTCTGGAAAGGGTTTCTACATGACGTGGGTGGAATCAGATGTGTGTGTGAATATTCAATGAGACAGGGATTTTGGGTGCTTCTGGCTCTCTGGATTTCACTTGTTCCCAGAGATTAGGCTGCCATCTGGATGCTACCTGCATTCAAGATGTTACATGCGTTCTTGCTGATTTTCAGAAGTTTGTCAACAATGTCTTTTATTTGTCTTCGTGCAGAGAAGAAATAAGTACCGGAGCATTAAAGTTATGGGAGAGAACTGATCATGTTGGGAAGAAGGCAAGAAGTCTGGGGCTCTATTTTTTTATGTGCTTATGGGGTTTTTGTAAGCCACTGCAGGGGTTATGTTAAAAAAGATACCAGGCATGAGCAGAGGATGGTCACTGGATAGTCTGATTGAGTACTTCTTTCAGTGGAACAAAGCTATTTGCATATTTAGGTGGTGGCTGTGGCATCTGAAGATTGAATGTGTGGTGTCAGAAACTGGGAAGTGGAGGTAGGTTCATAACCTCAGCACTGGGTATCAGGTAAGCATTTTAACTAGAGCATCTTGGAAATCCATCTATCCACCCACGCATTCATCTGTTTATGCAATGAGCTTGTGTGGAAGGGCTCTTCCTTGTACTAGAGGCTGTGGTTAAAATGAGAAAGTGGATCTGTTCCTGCTCCAGAGGCATTTAATCAGTTGATAAATGTGTTGTCCACCTATTGTGTTGTAAATGCTGGTAACATAAAAGTGAGCAAGACAGTATGACCTTTACTTTTAAGGAGCTAACAGTTCAGGAGAAAGAGTAATATTAGCCAAATTGAATATAGCATGAGAGTGCTGCACTATGTGTGTGTGTTTATATGTATATATATTTATATGTATTTTCCCAAATAATAACAATGTATGTTTATTGAGCATTTACCACTGCAATAAAACATTTTATGTGCACTGTCCCAAATAATTCTCCCTGCTGGCTTCTGAAGTAGGTAGCATGCAGTTATTATCCAGATTTTACCAATCAAGAAACAGATTAAGAGATGTTAAACCAATTACTTAGGGAAACAAAAAGAATCACAGCAGAGTGGGAAACAAACTGAGCTCCTCTGACTCCAACATCCTCCCCTGAGCTTCTCTCCATCTGTACCATCTCCCCAACATGCAGTAGGGGCTCTGGAGGAATGAGCAACTAAGAGTGTTGCGATTGAGGATGGGGAAGCAATTGAGACAGAGGAGGGAAAGGTGTAAATTGGGTACATTAGGTCTAGTAAGAGATCACTAGGAAGACATGTTGGGGAAGAGCATTTCAGGCCTTGAGAACAACATACGTAAACACATGGAGGTCTGAACAATCATATATTGTTGAGTGGCTCAATGAACTCGGAGTAGGTGGGTTGGGGTCAGCCAGGCAGTCGAGGTGGGAGAGGGACATTATACTTCCTTTGTATAGCACAGCCTCAGACAGACAGTGCATCTCAAATTTCAGTATCTGTCAAGGATCACTTACTTCTTGGGGATTGAGTGAGGGAGGAATGATTCACTGACCTGATTAGGAAACACCCTACAGAGATGGAGATAAAGAATGAGGAAGCAGGTATTAAATGTAGAAAGATGGGCTTCTAGGTATAAGAACTCCTTTGGGAGGCAGGAATGGCTTTCAAACAGGGTACTGGTGCCGTGCAGGAGGAGCAAACATGTTGAAGAAGCCAGATTCATAAAGTGAAATGTAAATGTAGTGTAAGTAGTAAATTCGAGAGGTGAGTGGGGGAGAAATGTTGCATGGTGCCAGGCAGGGAATGGAGCAGTTGTTAAGTTCAAGGTTTATGACTTGAAGAATGTGACCCATATAGCCTGCTTTCTCTTACTGATGTGTTTTTAATCGGTTGTTCTTCTAAAATTCACCCTTCGCTGACTCCATATCTCATTCCCCGTAGGCAGTGTGGAGCAATCTGTTTGCATTTGCACTTTATACAGCTGTGGGTCCTTCTCCTGTCACACCTGGTGGGTCACATCTTGGACACAGCACAGCAGCCAAAGTACCATTCTGCTGAATGACCTGGAGGAAGCTCAGCTTAACACTATGTTATAATAATGGAAGCATTTAGTGCATGCTTCCTACGTTGCAGGCACTCTGCTAACGGCTTTACATGTGTGACTTGATTTGACCCAGGCATCCTACTAATGTATTATACTCATCTCTATTTTATAAATCTATAAACTGAGGCAAAGAGAAATAAAGCAACTTGCCAAGGTTGAACTGTTCTTTAGTATTATAATAGAACACCTAGGATTTGAACTGGGGGATGCCTCAGTTCCAGAGCCTGTGCTTAACTTTTGTAGCATATTGCTTGCTTGATGCCGTGCATGGATTTTCCAGCACAAGTGTAAGGACAGTTTGGGGCACTGTTAAAATAGTAATTATGTCTTAAGAACAGGGATGAAAGTAATATCTGGCCATCACAAATGACACTGAGTTGATTAGGCTCACAAATCGCCTCTCATTCACAGGGGTGGTTCTTACAGGTCTTATATATCCAAGACCAGGCATACTGTGTGTAGAGGTCTGCCAGGTGATGGATATATAAACCTTGGGTCCAGCTCCAGGCCATGATGCAAATGCACAAAGGCTCCCATTTTGTGGAGACATAAATGGAGGCTTAGGCAGATGAGGTAATAGTCAGAAGGTAATTGTTGTGATTGGCAGGTTTGGGATTAAAACTGAGGCTAATCTGGCTCAAAATTTCTTGTTCTTATATGACACTTTGTGCAGGCCATTTCCCTTCTTTGTGTCTCTGTTTCTTTGTCCGTGAAACAAAGGAATTGGATTAGATCAATGTTTCGGAAATGTTAGTCTTTCGGGCACCACTTTCACAGTTTCTATTGTCTTTTCAATCCATCTGCACTACTTAATATTTCTCTTTAAATCAGTCCACTTCTTACTTAAATTCAAATATTTCCATAGGAAGTTTCATGTCATTACAACTGAAAAAGGTATTATTTACACTACATAGATGGTAACTGTATGAATAAATACAGTGAAAACCAAAAATCAATACAATCATATTTTTGTTTATATTCTAGCATGCATATTTGGCTATATTCTTGCCTATCCAAGTGTCTGATCTTTATAACTGACTTCTTTGTGTTAAAAGATAATACAGGCCGGGTGTGGTGGCTCATGCCTGTAATCCCACACTTTGGGAGACTGAGGGGGGCAGATCACCTGAGGTGAGGAGTTTGAGAGCAGCCTGGCCAACATGGCAAAATCCCGTCTCTACTAAAAATACAAAAAAATTAGCTGGTTGTGGTGGCATGTGCCTGTAGTCCCAGCTACTCGGGAGGCTGAGGCAGGAGAATTGCTTGAATACGGGAGGCAGAGGTTGCAGTGAGCTGAGGTCACGCCACTGCACTCCAACATGTGTGATAGAGTAAGACTCCATCTCAGTAAAATAATAATAATAATAGTAATAATGCAGATGCTCTTGGACTTATAATGGGGTTACCTGCCATTAAACCTATCATAAGCCAAAAATGCATTCAATACACCTAATCTACCAGACATCATAGTTTAGCCTAGCCTACCATCAACATGCTTAGAACACTTACCTTTGCCTACAATTGGGCAAAATCATCTGGCATCACCACACACTGTAGAGTGTCAGTTGTTTATTCTCATAAAATCGTGGCTGATTGGGAGCTGTGGCTCACTGCTGCTGTTACTGGGCATTGCAGGAGAGTGTCCTGCTTTCTACTGAATGCGTATCCTTTACACACCATCCTAAAGTCTCGAAGTCAAACCACTGTAAGTTGGGTATCGTCTGTATTTGTAAATGTTAGAGGAAAGCTCAAGACATCATGACACCCAAATGAACATTTTTCCTGGATATAATCAGGATTAAGAGAGAACTGGAAAGGGATTTTTCTTTCTCATTATGTGGGTTAAAGTTACGTTAAGAAAAATCGAGTCTCCATTTAAAGCTATGCCTACTCTGGCCAGTATAGGCAGCTGTCATTTTTCTGAAATGCTGGATGTGGGAATCTGTGGTGTCTTCCCAACTTTTGCATTCCTTAACTTTAATAATCCTTTAGGGGCCTCCACGTACTTAGAGATCCAGTTTGACAGTAGTAGACTTGTTGAGAGATGAAGTGAAAGGCATGAGTCTAGACTGCAATATGAAAGAAAAAAGTCCAAAGAGAGCCATTGCTGTACTCAGCTATCTTCACACTTAGAAGAGAGGCAGGGATTGGAGCTGATAAAATACCCAGTGCTGGACATTTGTGTCCAGAGCCACATCTCTCTGTTTGAGCCTTTTCATTCTTATCCTTTTGCTGTTAATGCTCACTAGCTCCCTACTCTGCGGACCTTCATACGATTCTTACCTACGTGCCCCTCCTTTGTTCTCCAAGGACTGATAAATTTAAAAAGCTGTGTCTAAGGAGGATATGCCTTGTGACAGTTCTTTAGGAGGAATGAATATGAATCACAAGTTTACTCTCCTCATCATAGGTTGGGCATTTGGCATTTTTTATTTCTCTTCTCCCAACACCTCAATGACGAAAAAATGAGTTAGGGTCTTTACTTTACCCATCAGAAAATGAGGTTTGGTGAGTATCAGTGACTCAGTTGAGACCTATGACTTCGGAGCCCTATATAGAATGGGATTGTCTCCTCTTTCAGTAGTTATGATACACTGAAGATTAGCTGGACTGGGGAAGAGGAGGTTCTTGGATGGGGCAGCCTCTGGATCTGTCCCTGCCTCCTGAGGTTGGGGCTCACTGTCACACCTCTTGGCTCAGCCCTTTTTTTTTTCCTCAGAGGTTGGAATATGATGCTAATAAGACTCTACTCATGGATTTTAGCCCCTTGGGGGCCAATTAACTTTACTTTACTTCAGCTGCTGGGAACCTTAGAACTAAATCCAGATCAATTAGCTCATCCCAGGTGCCTGGTAATATCTATTCCTTCACTCGTTTTAACTATTCTTTGTTCCATTTTTATTTTTAATTGTCCTGATTTATACCTTATTTAACTTTGTAATATCACTTTAACTGTTCTTGGGGGTAGGTGGGGTGTGAATTCTAAATAAATAAGTAAAATCATTTTAGGTGTCATCTCTGGAGAGGAAGAACAGCTTGTGGATCCTTCTCTGGATGGAAGCTGAGGGTATTCCTGAGATAGTGGCTTGGGAAAGTGAATTCTTACTGAAACACAGGGGGAACTTGGGGAGGGGCAGGGAGAGGGAATGAGTGTGGGAGCAGCTGGGCAAACAAACCCTGTTCATGTGGCTGAGTGAGTATAGCCTAATAATGGAACAAGACTGTTCATAAGAACTCACTGGGGAGCCAGACCCATCCAGGATTCCGGGGCCATGTAGAATGGCCTACATTCTAAAGGAAGAGGTTGCAAAGAAAGTTACATTTGCTGTAGTGGGAAAGCCTTGGATTTGAATCCTTTCTTTCAAAATAATGAGTGAGTTGTGTGACTGTGGGTGAATCACTTAACCTCTCTGAGCTTGTTTCCTCATCTGTAAAATAGAAGAAATAATTCCTGTAGAAAATTAAAAAGACAGCAAAGTGCAGTGCCTGGCACTCACTAGGGGATAAGTGATGGAATCCATTTATTCCAAAGATATGTATTCATTCATATCCAAAGATATGCATTCATATGCATGCATTCATTCCAAAGATATGTATTGAGCTTACACTTGGTGTTAGGCATTGTTCTAGGAATTGATGAATACACAGTTGACCCAAACAGATAAAAGTTTCTACCTGACCTCTTGATGCTGATATTCCAGTTGAGAAGACTAATAATAAATAATCAAATGAAACATAAAACATAACACAAAGTAGTTGTAAGTTCTGTAGGGAGAAAAGAAAGCATATTAATGTCTAGCTCAGAAGTTGGCAAACTGCGATCTGTGGGCCAAATCTGGCCCGCTCCCAGTTTTTGCAAATGAAGTTTCATTGGAACACAGCCATGTTCATTTGTTTATTGATTGTCCATGGCTACTTTCTGGCTACAGTGATAGAGCTGAGTAATTGAGATAGAGACACTGTGGCCCATAAAGCCTAAAATATTTACTACCTGGATTTTTATAGAAAACATATTCTACTCTTGGTCTAGAGGAAAAGAGGATTAGTAGAAGCCGCATAGAAACTGAGTTTCTCTTTATCGTCCCCTCTCATTTAGTGCCTCATTTTTCCCCTCTCTTATTTCATCTTCTATTCACTCTCCCCCTCTCTTTCTCCCTCTCTTCTTTTCTTCCTTCCTTCTTTCTCCCCATCCCCCTATTTTTTTTTTGAGACAGTGTCTTGCTCTGTCGCCCAGGCTGGAGTGCAGTGGCGCGAACTTGGCTCACTGCAAGCTCCACCTCCGGGTTCACGCCATTCTCCTGTCTCAGCCTCCCAAGTAGCTGGGACTACAGGTGCCTGCCACCACCCCCAGCTAATTTGTGTGTGTGTGTGTGTGTGTGTGTGTGTGTGTGTGTGTTTAGTAGAGACGGGGTTTCACTGTGTTAGCCAGGATGGTCTCGATCTCCTGACTTCGTGATCTGCCCGCCTTGGCCTCCCAAAGTTCTGGAATTACAGTCATGAGCCACTGTGCCCACCCCCCGCCCCCGCCTGTTTTTTGATCTGAAATATTCCTTCTATTTCAATCTTCTCCACTTACGGAGAGAGTATTGAATTCCAGAAACTGGAAGTGACTGCCAGAGTAAGGTGGCCCAGGGGTGGCTGTGAGGGGAAAAACACCTTATCGTTGGTGTTCTTCTCCCTGCATCGTTCACCAAGTACCCAGCACATTGTTAGGGGATGAGAGTAGACAAGAGATAGAAAAAACAGGAACAGCACCTAGTACAGCGCCTGGCACGTAATAAATGGTCAATGAAACTTAGTTGGTTTAAAGAAAAAAAAAAAAAGCCCCAATCTAATTGCGGAGGCAAACAAACAAACAAACAAACAAACAAAAAACTCATAATCTGAATACCAGAAACTAATCAGAGCCTTAGAGATTGGAGATTGGTGTTTTTCAAGGAAGCAGCAGCATTGGCCTAGATATCCTCTCCTGCAACTCAACACTCCTCCCTGCATCATATCTACCTCTGAGCCCACTTTAAAAACTGCTGACTTAAGCCAGTATCTTATTTCAAACGGGGTGGAAATTGAGTCTCAGAGAAGAGGGTAACTTGCCCAAGGCTGCCTGCCCAGCAAGGTCAGGGGAAGATGTGGGGGAGCCAGGATTAGAACCCAGGCATCCTAGGTTCCCAGTGAAACACTCTTCTCACTGTAGTACTCTGCTAAGTAACCATGGAAATGTGGTATATCTTTTGAAGGACAAAAAGCACTTATATTCCCTCCAAGCTATAGGATTTAAGAAAGGGCTCATGTCATCAGGAAAAGCTTCCTAGAAGAGGCAGGGCTTAAGTGGGACTTGAACTAAGTCCAAGAGGCAGAAACAGGCAGAGGAACTGCTGAATCCCAGTTGAGAAGACTAATAATAAATAATCAGATGAAACAAAGCTGTAAAGACAGCAGTAAGTTTCCCAACTTGTCGAAATTGGACTGACTGTGGTCACAGGTTCAATTCTGGATATAAAGTAAAAGCAAGACTAGGGAATTAGGTTAGATCTAGTTAAGGGAGAATCTTGGGCTTTTAATAAAGATGTTTGGACTTGATCCTGTAAGTCTATAGTCATAAACAGGTGCACTTGTCAACACATGGATATGTTCTTATATTTGACCCTCACAGGGCTAGAGTGGAAGAGAGAACATTGGTCAGTACTTTAAATAGGAGAGATTTCATATATCTGTATTTCCTCCTGGCTTATCCTGAGAAAACAAGTGACCCAGCATCCCAAAGATCTCATTCCTACATAGAAGCTCTCTGCTGTTCTTCCAGACTGGGACCTGTGCCTACGATTTGTCATCGTATTCCCTTTTTAGACTCTACCCCTGGCCACGTCATTCCTTTGTGGTTACTGCCTGGACTGTGGGTTTTTGAGTTTGCATTCTCCGCAGAAGTGGTGATGTGCTAAACATTCGTCATCATTGACAAGATGAAATCAATGTTAGGGGCTGTTTATTTGCTCATCAAACATAAATCGAGCATCTCTTTCCTGCAAAGGTTTAGAAAGGGGAGGATTGAGTTCAGAAGCTGAATTAGGAGGCTGGTCCAGTCAAATGAGGCAGGATGAAATCTGCTTAGAAATGGAACCATCAAGATGGAGAAGAGGTTGGTCCCTTCTCCCTCTCTCCCATTAATCCTTTTCTTACAGAAAAGGCTTCCCCATCCCATTTCTGTAGAATCAGATGTTTATCCCTTTAGACCCATTCACCTGGTTGCTTTTATATTGTCTTCATCTAAAAGGGATCTGTCTTCTTTCATTCGCATGTTTTTCTTTTTTTTTTCTCTTCTCTCTCCCATTCTGTCAAGCAAACACATCCCATCTGGTCCCCATTCCCCACAATTCACCCCCTGCATACAGAGTAGATGGTTCTGAACCTCGGAGGGTGGGTGTGTGCCTTCACAGACCTGCTGAGAGCAGACCAGGAAGAGCCAGGCTGGCAGCGTCAGCTCAGTGAACTGCCTTTTCAAATCAATACGACTGCTTTGTTTCCATCTCTGCGTTTGACTGCAGCATTCTTGCTCCTTCTGCTCCCCAGCACATACTCTCTCTCCTGCATTTCACTCCCACCCTCACAGCCCACCCTCTCTATCACCTCTCCAGTGTGTTCCCCAAAGGCCCAAATGTCTCTCCATCCTTCACACACATTACAGCGTGATTGCTCTCAGAGTAATGAGAAGCCGAATTTGGGAAGTTGACTTCCTGGGAAACGGTTCCTATGTTAAAAACAAAGGAAAACAAAACCCACCAAAAAGAAATCAATGTATGTAGGAACAGGAGAGGGTGTTTGCAGTAGTAAAAACCGTATGCAGGAGGAGGCATGAAGATGTGGTCTATACTTTTGGTTTCCTGCCATTAACTAGCTGTGAGACCTTGGGCAAGCCTTGATTTCCTTTTTCATAACATAAAGCAACTGCATTTCATTCTCTTTAAGGACCATTTAATTTAAGATATTCCACAGCACTTGAAGAAACATCACCCTGACATTTCCAATGGGTTTTCTTTTCAATCTATACCTGACATGTAAATGGTGATGCCAATGACACATAATAAATGTGCACACCAAGAGACTTTTACCCATACATATCAGCCTTAGCAAGAACAACCTCCCTGGAGATCAAGCAAGTCTCAGGTGAGATTCAAAAGAAGAACATCCTGACTGCATGAAATCTTAGTAGTTCTTAAGGAAAACCCTTTCTCTTCTCTATGGGTCATCAGGAATAAGATGCACATCAAACCATGTTGTGAGGCTGCACCTCCTGAAGATAGAAGGCTGGATTGGATGATACCTTTAGGCCAGTGTCCACCTGAGGAAAGTATTGATAATCTCACAGAAAGCAGATTTTAGGTTTAGAGAAGTCCGAGCACCCTGCATGGCACTTGAAAGGTATTCATTAAGTACCTGTTGAATGAATCACTGATATTAGATAGGTGTCCTTTAGGTACCTGTTGATCCAATCACTGATATTGGATAGGTGTCCATTAAGTACCTGTTGAATGAATCACTAATATTGGGTAGGTGTCCATTAAGTACCTGTTGAATGAATCACTAATATTGGGTAGGTGTCCATTAAGTACCTGTTGAATGAATCACTAATATTGGATAGGTGTCCATTAGGTACCTGTTGATCAAATCACTGATGTTGGATAGGTGTCCAATAAGTACCTGTTGAACAAATCACTGATATTGGAAAGGCATCCAGTAAGTACCTGTTGAGTGAAAGTCACCGATAGAGTGTGTCATACAATGCCTGAGTTAGAAGGGCCCTTAGAGATCATTTAAAACTTCCAACTTTGTGCGCAGACTTACTGAGGTCTGTGGATGGGACGAACCTTGACTCAGATCACATAATGAATTAGAAACCTAGCTGGGCCCTGAGCTCAGGCCTCCTGACTCCCAGATCAGTGCTTGCTGCACTCACCAGCTCTCTTGGCATCTAACCACATAACTTGGCTCCAGCAGTTAACAGTTTCCAAAGGCCAAAGGCCCTTCTGGGTTTTCTATAAATTATCTGGGCCTTTGAGGGGACATTCAGCTGGTGCCTTCTCTCCCCGTCCTGAGCTGGCTGTTTCTGTTGGTCTCAGTCAGAAGAATATTATAATCTTTCTCCCTGCTCTCCAGCAGTGCACGGCCACCCCATCACTCACTCTAACAGACCCTGCTGAGCTCCCACAGTATATCTGGAAGCCATTTTCTGTTTGGAAGTCAGTGGCGGTCAGCCAACATTTCAGTAATATTTGCTTTCCTAAAGCTTAGACAAATCAAATCCATTCACTTCCTCAGACTCGCTCTCTCTTGTCTGGCACAATGTCCCCTCATCCAAGGTGAGCCAAGATTGAGCATGATTCTTTCTCTCTATTCCCCTACCCCAACCCCTCCATAAAGTGCAAGTTTCTTCCTTATTTCACTAGTAGAGAATTATAGTCCAAGACAAATACTGTGATTCTTGGAAGAAACGTAAGAAAACACTTAAGTCTACCTTCCTGGTTGCACAGGTGCAGAGACCAAGTTCCAGAGATTTAGGGATATCAGTTGCCCCAAGTCTTGCCTCTATAGTGGTAGTGGAGGCTAGAATTGGGGTATTTTCACTTAGCCTAGTTCAGTGTCAGCTAAACCTTATGGCATGCTCTAGTTTATCCTCCACAAATAACCTTGCTTACGACTTTATCTTGCCCTTGTTGAATTCCTAGGGCTGGGGTCTGATTAGGAAGGAGCATGAGAGTGTGTCTGGGTAATCTTAGGCACACTACTTCAATTCTCAGTTTCCTTGCCTGTGGAGTGATGACTTAGTTTCCCCATTGTGCTGACAACATGGTGTTGTGAAAACCGAATGAGGTAATATCCCCCTCAATTCGAAGGTGCTAGAAATATGCCTGCTCCTGCTGGTTGGCACGATTGGCCTTCTTCCTTGAGCAGGAATTTTCATTAGTTCAAAGTTGTGTTTATTCTATAATGAGCATTCGGGGCATCCTGGCAAGGAAGCAGGTATGATATTTTGAGGCAAAGGATCTCTTTCAGGAAACCTTCCATTCATCTAACTACCTACTGTGTGCTGGGCCCCTCCCAGCAGGGAAGCAGCCTTCTTCTCAGGCTGCATTTAGAGCTGCCTCTGTCAGGGAGTGTATGGGCTAGAAATAGACCAGGCATTTCCTTTGGAGTTTCACAAAAATGGATCCTTTGGGTCAAAGGCGTCTTAATCTGCAAAACACAAGCTGTTTGCCTGACTTGAGGCCTCAGCAGACTTCCTAGACTTGAAGGGGCTTTGGTATGGAAAATGGTTTGTGTTTTGAAGATTAAGCGTCCTTTCATCCAAAAGATGCAATATATATTTTTTTTCTTAGGCTCCCAGTGAAACACCTTGTTCCTTTCTGACTTAAAAGCTGCAAGCTTCCTTTCTTATGCATAGATGGATTAAGTTAGACTGCACATTCACAGCCTATGAGATGGAAAGAACTTCGGTGAATACTCAGTGCCCCCTCGTTTAGGACAAGCCCTTCTCTCCTACTCCAAATATAGGCCATTCATCCCCACAAATGCATTAAAATAATACATATGGGAGTGTTTTAAGACTACAGACTTTCGGACCTCACCTCCAGAAAATTTATTTTCTTTTCTTTTAAGATTAAAAATATTACAAAAACCTTTTTTTTTTTTTTTTTTTAAAACAGGGTCTCACTCTGTTTTAAACAGGGTCTCACTCAGGTTGGAGTGCAGTGGCGTGATCTCGGCTCACTGCAACCTCTGCCTCCCAGGCTCAAGCGATCCTCTCACCCCAGCCTCCCGAGTAGCTGGGACCACAGGCGTGTGCCACCATGCCTGGCTAATTTTTTTGCACTTTTGGTAGAGACAGGGTTTTGCCATGTTGCCCAGGCTGGTCTCAAATTCCTGAGCTCAGACAGTCCACCTTCCTCAACCTCCTAAAGTCCTGGGATTACAGGCATGAGCCACCACACCCTGCCAGAAATTCACCTTAAAGTCAGAGACTGCTTGAGACTCACAAGCCACGCTAGATTAAAGGCACATAGCTTGGGGACCAGAGTCCTCAACCCAGTAGCTGACAGTTTAATGTGAATTAAGAGCCTATGCTTTGAATAGATCTAGCATCAATCCCAGCTTTACCTCTTACTATTAATGATGTGACTTTCAACAAGTTACTTTACTTCACTGACCCTCAGTTTTCTTATCTATAAAATGGGAATATTAATATTACCTAGTGTATCTGTTAGCTATTACCATAAACTTGTTATATAACAACCTCTCTCTTCCCACCACCCCACCCAATTCACTGACTTTAAACAGCTGACACTTGAAGCTCATGCATCAGTAGGGCAGCTAGGGCCAGCTGACCTAACCCAGGCTCACTGATCTAGGCTGGGCTGCTCTTGCCTGCAGTTCAGTGGTGGGGCTCTACTGTAAACTTGGCTTGACTAAGGCGTGTTAGCTGGAGAGCCTGCTCTGCATGTCTTTCATCCTCCCTCTGAAACATCAGGCATGTCCTTGTGACAGTAGCAGGAGCACAGAGGTTAAGTAGAGACTCACAAGGTCTCTTGTGTACAGGCTCAGAACTGACATGCCATCACTTCTGCTTCATCTTACTGACGAAGGGAGTTATGAAGATGAGCCCAAATTCAAGGAAAGGGGAATAGACTCTATCTCATTAGTAGAAGGGCTAAAAAGTACATGACAGAGTGCCTAATGATAGGGAGGGGTGACGTGTTGGCGCCATTAAAGTAATCCACCACAACTATCCCAGGTAATGTCTACAAAGTTCTTGACACAGCTCCTGTCATACAGTGAGTGTTTGCAATTTATTTTTGTCATTAGTAAATTATTATTAATATCGTAAGGACTAAAAATAGTGGCTAGAATGGTTATATCCAGAGTTCCTGAATGTAGCAACACAGATAGGAAAATAGATCCTCGGAGTGGTGATGTAGCCTTCTGAAAATCACACAGATGGGGCTGATTGGGCCCTTAGAATTCAGACAGTGCACGGCTTTTTATTCAGAGTTTGAAGATAACAGGAACGACCCTGGTTCTAGCTCATCAGGAGCTTGTCCCTGCAACAATAGTAAGGCATTTCTTAGAGTTCAGCGATGGCCTCAGCTGACCCTGCTGATCTTCCTCCCCAGCTTGGATAGTGGCTCTTACCCATTAGTATATAACATTCACCTGGAGAATTTACTAAAAATGCATATCCCTGTACACTTCTTACTAGAGAGATTATGATTCAGTAGGTCTGGTGAAGGGTCCAAGAAGTTGAATATTTATTAAGCATCCCTGGTGATTTTGACCAAAGTGGTCTGTAGAATACTTTTTGTGAAACCTCAGATAGTGTCAAGGGGATGGAAATAGTGAATTTCTTGTATCTTTGTATCCTTGGTTGATTCTCACATTAGTAAAGCTGGAGGTCCTGGGCAGAATGGCAGCTATGCAATCAATGGAGGCCTAGAAAAAGCTAGGAAGAGAGACTGGTAAAGGATTAAGACAGACTTCATCATCTATCATATTTACAAACAAACACTCATGACTGCAGGAACACCCCCAAACCAGTACCATAGAAGAAGCCGATTAGATTATACTGGACCCCCCATGTTATATATGGGTGCAGATGTTGTTGACAAATTGCTATTATTTCTTTGGGCTCTGTGTGTTGCTAGCAACAGCGAACCAAGCTGAAATTTTCTTAAGGCAAGAAAAATCCAAAACCCAAAACAACAAAATCATGTGATTATCTTATGTAACTAAAGCTTGTAAACAGAACTGGGCAGCAGGTTGCTCCAGAGTTTCTCTAGTCTCATCTTAGAACAAGTCTTGGTCCTGCCTTTCCAAGCCTCCTCCTCATAGTGATAAAATGGCTGCCAACACTCCAACTTCTCATCCCTTTAGGTTCACGTCTGGTAGCAAAGCCTTGCTTTCTTGGTCCTTGGGGTCTTTTACATTTTACTTCTTTAAGTCAAATCGTGGACTGATCCTGAAGCTATCCATCACAGTGTAAGAACTGAATGTGGGAAAGCAATAGAACTCCAAGTAAAAATTGATGACTGTTTTTTTTGTTTGTTTGTTTGCTTGTTTGTTTTGAGATGGAGTCTCACTCTGTCACCCAGACTAGAGTGCAGTGGCACCATCTTGGCTCGCTGCAACCTCCGCCTGCCGGGTTCAAGCAATTCTCCTGCCTCAGCCTCCTGAGTACCTGGGACTACAGGTACATACCACCATGCCTGGCTGATTTTTTGTATTTTTAGTGGAGACAGGATTTCACCATGCTGGTCAGGCTGGTCTCAAACTCCTGACCTCATGATCCCCCCACCTCAACCTCCCAAAGTGTTGAGATTACAGGTGTGGGCCACCACATCCAGCCTTGATGACTGTTAAGAAGGGAAAACAGGCCCCTGAGAGGGAAATAGGAAAGGTCAATCCCCTTTATTGCATGCCAGTTTTTATGTTAAACGTAAGGATATAGGACTGTGTTAGAACCTGGGCCTTACCTCTAGGATGCTCATCATTCAGTCTCAGAAACATAAATGTCAACCATGGAATGAGATGGAAACACAAAGAAGAATGGACAATGTCAGCAAAGTCCCAAATATGGGAGGGTTCACTCCTACCAATGTTCAAATAAAGGCTTCCAGAGAAGATACTGGAGATGAATTGTCAAGGAACAGTAAATATTTGCTCTTTAGTACCTAGAGACATAGAGGCATTTCAGAGAATTTGCAAAACCTTAAGGCAACTGTAAGATTTTGGTATGCTGGAGGGAAGAGCATGGGGGAGTGGATGGTGGTGAGGTGAGTTTGGAAAGTAGGCAGGGTAGAAATAAAATGCTTTGTTAAAGAATTTGGATTGTATCCTGAAGGTGATGAGGAGGTAAAGATCAGTCTTAACAGGGAAATTAAAGAGCTCTGGTTTAGCAAAAGGCAGAGAAAGAAAATGGTGAGCACTCCTAGTGTCTTTTCCAATTCTGAGACATGTGGAAAAGGTTAAAAAATATTGTCACCCTCTGTAATATGTTCACATCCCTCACTGGTGGACCAAGGATGTGCTTCTGTGTGGGAAATAAATTGTTCTCTATCAAAGTGAAGAATTATAAGAAAGTATAAGACTGGAAGCCCAGCTTGGGGCCTGTGGCAGGAGTTTAGAGGCAAGTCTACTTCTCATCCAAGTAGAACAGTAAATAGGTATAACTGGCTGGTGGATTCAGAAACCAGATTACATAGATTTGGATCCTGCTGCTGCTTCACACTAGCTTTGAGACCGTGGGTAAATTTCTAAAATGTTCTGTTTTTTTTTCTTACCTGTGAAATAGGAATGATAATCACATCTTCTTCAGATGCTTGTTTTGAGGGCTCAGTGAATTATGCATGTTTTATTAAAATAATTTACTGGTGTTACCTTCCTGACTGTTCATTTTCTCATCACTGGAATGAAGAATATAAATCTTTGTCCTGTGTATGTTAAAAGTGGCCGAGAGATCAAATGGGAGCTTAGTTCCTTGGCAGCATGAAGTTTTACTGGAATGCAAGGATGGTGTGAGGCGAGCCTTGAGAGAGTGGGAAGAGGCAGAATGCTCGATCTCCAAACTGAACCTGTGATTGCCAGCCCAGGCACATCCAGGACCTGCTTAAACACTCGTGTGTCCCCTGCCTTCTTTCTTGGATTCTATGATTGTCACAGACAAGTGACAGCTGTTGCTGTACTTTTAGTTCATCATTTAAAAGGTACTCTGTGAAAGGATGACAACATTGCAGGAGAATTAGCTGAACCCGGGTAGTTTCTATACAAGTGAATCCACCAAGAACTTTTCAGCTGATTTCAGTAGGGACCTGCTGGAAACATCAGGCCAAGGGTCAGAACTTTTGATGAGTAAATATTATAATTTGGATTCAAACACAAAACTTAAGTGTGTTATCTATTTGCTCCACTGAATATTAAGAAAAATTAACCCCTGGGAAGAACTCAGAGCCACTAACTCACCAGAACAATCTGTTTCATTATTGAACCACTATATCTTGAGCACTTGTGTAGTGCCAGGTTCTATCTTTGACATCTATTTCTGCCTCCAAGTCTGCCTCCAAGCTCTTCAATATGCCTCCATAGGGAGAGCAAACTTTTCTTATTCTACATTTCTTACTCATTTTTTCTTATTCATTTTAGTGGTGGGTTTTTATGATTCCATGCTTTTGCTCACACTGGTCTCATGACCTGGAAAACTTTCTCTTCTGGTTTTTTTGTTTGTTTGTTTTTGTTTTGTCCTTTCAGCTGGCACATCTTTATTTGAACTGTTAGAGCCCAAGTCAGATCTCAGCTCCCCTGAGAAGGCTTTTTTAACTGACTCTGTTTGAGTTCTTCCTTCCTTTGCTCCAACAACATTGTTCAGGTCTCTGATACTCAATCTATTGTTTTGTAATTTGGGTTTTACAGATTTATCTCCCTTATCAACCTATGGCTCCCTAAAGTAATGGACACTTTCTATTTAATTACCAAGTATCTGGTCCAGAGTTTGGCTGCCCTATCCCAGACTCCATTCCACTCGCTCAATAAGTGCTAATTATCTTTCTGTCCCATATTTTATTATTTAATTCTAGAATAGACCTATCCTAGAATTAAATATACTAAAGTTTTTCCATCAAGAAAAATAAAATCTTCCATTGACTGTTGGCTTCCCTCTCTGGTAGGGAGAAAGGAGAGCCATTGGCTCTTCTGCTCTTCTGCTCTTTCCATCTTAGCCAAGTACTTTATACTCTATATCTCCATTGACTCACATCCCGTTCATGCCTTAATCTCTTTCAATGAATCTTCTGTTTCCATCATGCTGTTGACAACTGTTGGCTACGTCTGTATTCTTTATTATTATTATAATTATACTTTAAGTTCTAGGGTACATGTGCACAACGTGCAGGTTTGTTACATATGTATACATATGCCATGTTGGTGTGCTGCACCCATTAGCTGGTCATTTACATTAGGTATATCTCCTAATGCTATCCCTCCTCCCTCCCCCCACCCCACAACAGGCCCTGGTGTGTGATGTTCCCCATCCTGTGTCCAAGTGATCTCATTGTTAAATTCCCACCTATGGGTGAGAACATGCGGTGTTTGGTTTTCTGTCCTTGTGATAGTTTGCTCAGAATGATGGTTTCCAGCTTCATCCTTTTTTTATGTCTGCATAGTATTCCATGGTGTATATGTGCCACATTTTCTTAATCCAGTCTGTCACTGATGGACATTGGGTTGGTTCCAAGTCTTTCCTATTGTGAATAGTGCCACAATAAACATATGTGTGTATGTGTCTGTATAGCAGCATGATTTATAATCCGTTGGGTATATACCCAGTAATGGGATGGTTGGGTCAAATGGTATTTCTAGTTCTAGATCCTTGAGGAAGCGCCACACTGTCTTCCACAATGGTTGAACTAGTTTACAGTCCCACCAACAGTGTAAAAGTGTTCCTATTTCTCCACATCCTCTCCAGC
>NW_012099110.1:174177-208803 GCF_000951045.1 Mandrillus leucophaeus
ACCCAGGAGGCAGAGCTTGCAGTGAGCTGAGATCCGGCCACTGCACTCCAGCCTGGGCGACAGAGTGAGACTCTGTCTCAAAAAACAAACAAACAAACAAACAAACAAAAAACAAGGAACATCTTTATTTCTGCCTTCATTTCGTTATGTACCCGGTAGTTATTCAGAAGCAGGTTTGTTCAGTTTCCATGTAGTTGAGCGGTTTTGAGTGAGTTTCTTAGTTTTGAGTTCTAGTTTGATTGCGCTGTAGATATTTTACATCTTTATCTTGTTCTAGCACTCTGTAGCCTTTGAAACTTGAGACCCTTTTCCTCTTACACACCCCTGCTCCCCTGGCTTTGTTGCCATTATTCTCTCATAATTCCCCTTTACCCATCGTACTATCTCTTTTCAGTCTACTTTATGGCATCTCTTCCTCCTCATGCTGACTAAAAATGAGCATTGCTTACCATTTATTTGCATTACTCTTGACTCATGTGTTTACTGAGTGGTCTCATACACTTCTGTAGTTCTAACCACCACTGGTTCATAGTAATTTACAAATATTTACCTCTAGCCCTGGCCTTTCTTCTTCTTCTTCTTCTTCTTTTTCTCAAGGATTCTATAGTCTACTAGAAATCCTAACTTGAATGTCAGTAGACACCTCAAACGCAACAGATCCAAGAGGGAACTTGTCATCATTTACTTAAAACCCATTCCTTTTCCGTTATTGTTTATTGTCATGAATAACATCACCATTAACCTGGTTACCAAAACAGACTAGGAGTCATTGTACACATCTTCCTTTTCTCACTTCACCCACCCAGTCACCAAATCTTGCTAATTTTGCTTCTCATTTTTTTCTTTCCATCTAATATAAGATGTCTCGTTCAGACCATATATAATCTATAGTGTCCTCAATTGCTTCCTTATCCTACTTTAAATCTATTCACTAACCACTGCAGTTGGAGTAATTCATCTGAAATGAAACTCTGACATAAAGCTACTGTGTTTAGAAGCCTCCCATGGTTCCTTGTGATCCCATGGAGTAAATCCTAGCTCTCAATTTGTACAGTTCATCCATTCAATAAATACTAATTTAGTACCTACCCAGTAATTAGTTCCAGATGCTGGACATACGTGGAAGGGGAAACAGGAATCTTGGTCCTCCACAGGGAGGGGAACAACACACACTGGGGCCTGCCTGGGGAAGGCAGGGTGGGAGAGAGCATCAGGAAAAATAGCTAATGCATGCCGGGCTTAATACCTAGGTGATGAGTTGATAGGTACGGCCAACCACCATGGCATATGTTTACCTATGTAACAAACCTGAACATCCTGCACATGTACCCCAGCACTAAAATAAAATAAAAAAGAATCTTGGTCCTCAAGAAACTACCAGTTGTTGGTAATGATATGGTTATGTAATAAGTGATCCCACTGAGGTTTTGCTTCATCTTCCGCCACTCTCTGCCTCAAAATTCCCACTGCAGCAACTGGGAAATGTTTGTAGATTCCATACTCACAACACACTCCTTCATGCCATTTCACATGCTTCTCTTGGCCTGAAATGCAGGCCAAATTTTTCATTACCTCACAAATGTCTGTCTGTCTTCTAAGGCCTCATCTAGATGTCGTCTCCAGGAAGCATTTCCAGAGACCCTAGTTTAGGGGCCCATGTTCCACAGAACCCTGGATATATCCTGTCTTTGCTCTGTTATTACTTTATACTGAAATTGCCTATTTCTATGTCCATCTTGCATTCTGGACTGTGAGAGCCCATTAAAATAGAGGCTTAATAAATATCTATTGAATTTTAGCAAACTGGCCTAGAATAAACACTCCAAAATGTTTATTTCACTTCCCCTTTTGAAAGATCTCTTGCATAGACTGTTGATAATTTGGGGAGAAAACTCCAAAGGCAGTTTCCCTGAATTTAGACCCTCACATTTCTAAATGTGGGTCCAAATGAAATATTTAAAAAGTAAACGATGCTATACATAACTTAAGTTTATATTGTTAATAAAATATAATGCTCGGGATCACAGAAAAAAATTACAAAAATAATTATTCTACATATTTTATTTTTTATTGCGCTTTCCATGAACTTCTCTAGATTCACTATTTCCAGGAGTTTCATGCTTTAAGATGATTTATCAGAAATTCTCTTTATTAACATTTTTACAGTTGATTTGTGGTAGTTCACACTGGTCAAAATGAGAAAACTACAATTAGGGATGATGTGGTTTCTCAGCTTACTGTTTTAAAACCCTGAGTCATAGCACTTGGAATTGGTTTAGGTTTAATTTCAATTCTGCCATTTTTAGGTACTATGACACTGGAAAAATAATCAGTTACTTTAAAAGGGCCTCAGCTTTATCATCTGTAAAAATTGAAAATGCAATTTAATATCTTATGGGATTGTTTTGTGGATTTAATGCTATTGGGCATGAGAGTCTGACATAGTATCTAGCAAGGAATACATGCTCAATAATCTTTCATTCACTCTTACTAATAAATTTAGCCATGAATTGCCTATTACAAAGTTGGGAAACAGGGATGGGCATTGCAAGGAGAGGGAACAGTCTAAACAAAGGCACTGAGGCATGGAGATTTACAGTATGTTCAGTTGGTGCAACTGGGGAGAGAATCTGGAGAACAAGATGAGTTGAGGATGGGGTGTGGAAGCATGGAAGTAGGAAAAGGACTCAGCTTATTGTTGAATGAAAGACTAAGGTGTAAAACAATCAATAAGGAATGGCTGGATCTGTTAAATTAGGTGAGTGTCATGGTTGCATCCATATTTTGATAGATCACTCTGGCAACAAGTGCTTAGGATGGAGGTGGTAGAGAGACATGAAGCAAGATGACCAGTAGGAAGATGGTTGTGATAATCCAAGTGAGAGTTAGTCATGTTCCAAATGGAATGACAAGTGTCAAGCAAGGATAGGCTTAGAAAAAGAAGTGTGTAAGGGAAAGGGAAGAGTGTAAGATTGCTCTGAGGTTTACAGAGACGGGAGACAGATACGACTGGCAAAGGAAGTAGATGGATGTGAAAGCAAAGTAAATTGACAGGATGTGGAGATGGTGGTGGCTGCAGTGGCAATGGCCAAATAGGGTGAAGGAAAAAGGAAAAGTCCCAAGCTTCTCACAGGCATGATTTGGGAGATTGTGTGGTTTACTTGGATGGGGAATACTGGGAGACAGGAAAGTTTGAGAGGGTGATAATGAGTTTAGTTGGGGATATTTTAAGTTTGAGAAGCCTGTGGGATTTTCTAGAGATGTTGATTATGTAGTTAAAAATAATAATGTAAAATATACAAATTATAATGAACACTCATTCCAGAGATTTCTTTTTTCCTTCCTTCCTTCCTTCCTTCCTTCCTTCCTTTCCTTCCTTCCTTCCTTCCTTCCTTCCTCTCTTTCTCTCTTCTCTCTTTCTCTCTTTCTCTCTTTCTCTCTTTCTCTCTTTCTTTCTTCTGTCTTCTTTGAGACAGAGTTTGTTGCCCAGGCTGGAGTGCAGTGGCTCACTACAACTTTCGCCTTCCTGGTTCAAGCAATTTTCTTGCCTCAGCCTCCCGAGTAGCTGGGATTACAGACATGCGCCACCACACCCAGCTAATTTTTATATTTTTAGTAGAGATGGGGTTTCTCCATGTTGGTCAGGCTGGTCTCGAACTCCCAGCCTCACGTGATCTGCCCACCTTGGCCTCCCAAAGTGTTGGGATTACAGACATGAGCCACTGCACCCAACCGTTCCAGGATTTTCTAGAATGTTTTTGTAAGATATGCATGTAGCGATCAGTAGAAATTTTTGGCAATATTCCTTCCTATGAATGTGTTTATGTAAATTATTTACACATATTAATTTTACTAGCTAATATCTCAATTCCCCAGTGTTCAAGATCCACTTAGAACAAAGGTCAGCATTAATGATAGCAGATGTAAATCCATACTTTAGTCTTCATGATTATCTTGAATCTTCTAATTTTTGATAAACCTGATTAAATCTCACTTTTGATTGAGCGTTGTAGAGTGGCTGGCCCTTCACCATTTTCTTGTTTGTGCTGCCTTGAATTATTTTCATTTTTGCCAATTAAAAGTTTCTTCCCAGTAGTATTTTGAAGTCACTTGCTCATTTTGGTTAAAGTCAGATGATATAATCCTAAACTCTATATCACTAGGCGCCGATAAAAACACCAAGTTATCACAATACCCGGGAAGTAAAGGGAAGACAGAACCCACAGTGCAGTGGGGCTTCTGCTCTTCACTTCATGACCATTGGTGACTTGTGACTGGTATTTGGGATGAGTCTTGAAGATAAGTAATAAATAAGTACACTAGAAATTCTAAGATTTTTTTTTTTTTTTTTTTTTTGCCTTATGTACCCTGATTAATAAATTCTCATTGGAATTAATTGGACTTTTGTACTGAGTTGGACACGAAGGTGTTTTAATCCATGAAATCTTGCCTTTGGCTAAACAGGATTCATAGGACAAGATCAGAAAGAAACAAAAGCAAAAACCACTTGCTTCTTTTCACCCACTTTTAAACTTAACTCTTGGATCAGGTTTCCTCTGACATTTGGATGAAATGTTAAGGCCAGACCACAATTTTTTCAGATGACTTTTAAAATTTGCGGGGTTCACCACTATTCTCCATACACAGTCTCTGCTCAGTAATCAATGTGTCCAGTTCAGTATATTACAACGAATATTTTATTTAAAGTGGAAACTTCACTCTTCCTCCAGATTTTCCTCTTTCCCCAAGTTACAATTTTACCATGTCTCCTCCGTCTTGCTAACCTTGACCTCTGACTTCTTCAAGGCATAAGGTTTGGCCACAATGGAGAAGTGAGGAGGTAGAAGGATTCTTCCTTGACGAGTATTTTCTGATGATCTAGCATCAGTACTTTGCAGCCTTGGCAGATGTTTAATGCTAACCTGTTCTTACTGGCAACATTTATTTGGGGTATTTTTGGAGTTTTCCTTTTTCTCTGGGATTTCTTACTTGTGATTCCTTTGATGTAGGAAAATGCCTCTTCAGCTGCTTGCCTGTCACTCATCCTTTGGACCCTTGGTACATGGCAGGGAGATTATTCCAGTTTCTTGTCTCTGGCATTGCCTCTCCTTCTGGGTCAGGATTGAAGGCAACCTCACCCAGTTTTCCCTTGCAGGTGGCCCACCTCTGATCTATGTGGAGAGGGCACATTCCTTTTACCCATGAACTAGGCAGTTACTTCCCAAATTGTAGCCGCTGCTCTGCTTCTGGGTTTTAGCCTGCCTCTCTTTAGATTTCTCTCTTTGGAATTTTTCTTTGAGATTTCTCTGATGTGATTAGACACCAATTCTCCATGTTCCCCCAAGCTCCAGGAAACATTTGCCATGCTCTTTGAGTTGTCCTGTGGAAGCTTGAGGTGAGGGGCCTCTATACCCCATTCTGCCCATGGGAAGTTTAGAGGGTAGGAAGGAGGGCTCAGCACTGTCAGAGGCCACTCAAACTCCACTCCTAGTCCTGGCATCTTACTTTTCATGCTGTGATGTGCGTAAGAAGTTAAGAATCCCCAAAAAGTGCATTTTGGTTGCCTGTTTTTATAAGTCCTATATGATGGTCATGCACCTGTGTTTGGAATATGGTAGCTATAGTTTTGGGGTTCAGTTGAAACTAAAATAGTTACATTTTAAAATTATGTTTAATTTGGATCTGATCCCCAAGAGATGTGCATCCCCCTGTTACTGCCCACATTTTACAGATGAGGAAACTGAGGCACAGAGGGGGTTAATAACATGCCCAAGGTCACTCAGCTTTGAAGGTCTGCATTATTGGTGAGAAGTCTTATCTGGAGAAGCAGATTTGAGAGTTAAGCCTAGATAAGATTATCCAGTTGACTCAGGTTTAAGAGGCAAATATTGTGGGTTAACTTCCCAGATCCGATCATCAGCCCAGTTTTTCAGGGACCTGGGTGGAGGGAGGGAGGAGGCATTCCCTTCTACCTCTAGCCCAGAATATGGGTCATGGCCCAGCAATCCATGCAGAAAGCTCCAGAGGATGAGCTTGGTAGCAGCGCTGCTGGAAGGTCATTCTCTCCCATCTCCTCCTCCTGAGTGTGTGCCTCGTATGTAAATAATTTACAATAGCAACAATTAGAGAATGCACTCTGTGTGGGATGAACCCAATTCCCTTAATAACACTGCAGGCTTATATATAGCACAGTTCAGCCAAGGGCCCCACGTGCTCACCACACCACAGCCAGTGTCGGCGGTTCTGGGTAGACCAGAGCCCTATGCAGCAAGGGGCCTGTGACTCATCGAAGGTCGCAGGAGGTCAAGGGCAGTGCTCAGAATAGAACCAGCCTCCCTTTCACAAGCTCTAAACTCCAGTGGCAGGAAATTCCCTTTGTGAATCTTTTGGAAGAAACAGTTCTGAAATGCATAGTGATAGATATTTAACACTGTTGCTAGGGCATGGGGATTGGGAGATGTGGCCCTTGAGCATGGAAATTTGTATTTCCAGTGTATTTATTGTTAATTAGTTGATTTTAGAGGCAAGAGGCAAGAGGAGACTGGCTCAACCCAATGACTCTAAGGGAGAATAAGTTGGGTTCTACACTGTTGGTAAAAATGTGGAGATGGATGAATGACCTTCTGGAGCAGTGTCATAGAGTATGAGGGTTCATCCTGGCCCCCGCTGCCCAATAGAAGTAGAATACCAGCCACATATGTAATTTTAAAGTTTCTAGCAGCCACCTTAATTTTTTATTTAATCCAGTATTTCCCAGATCATAATATTTCAACATGTAATCAGTATAAAACATTAGTGAGCTATTTAAAATTCTATTGGCCAGGCATGGTTGCTCACACCTTTAATCCCAGAACTTTGGGAGGCCAAGGTGGGAGGATGGCTTGAGCTTCCCCAAAATAATAAAATTAGTCTCTACAAAAAATAATAAAATTAGCCAGGCATGGTGGCTTGTGCTTGTAGTCCCAGCTGCAGGAGGATTGCTTGAGCTGGGGAGGTCAATGCTGCAGTGAGCTGTATTTGTGCCACTGCACTCTGGGAAATAGAGTGAGACCTTGTCTCAAAACACTAAAAATAAATTAATTGATTAAAAATAAATAAATAAATTCCATTATTCTTGCTAAGTCTTTGAAATGCTGGTGTGTATTTTTATGAATAGCACACTTCCATTTGGACTAGCCATATTGAAAGCTCTTGATAGACACATGTGGTCAGGGGCTCCAAAATTAGGCAGCACAGCCTCCAGTTCTAAATCTGCTGTTTGCCAACTTTGTGGTATGAGGCCAGTTACTTTGCCTTTCTAAACCTTAGTTTCCCCTCCTCACCATGTGTAAAATGGGTACCATAACCCCTCCTTCTCACATGTGTAAAGCAATAAGTGCAGTTTCTGACACATAGTAAATGTCCACTTAATGTGTGATTTCTTCCTCAAAATGACTTTCACAGCAACTAAAGTATAAGCTCCCTGCGGGAGATGGAAATGCAACTTGACTTCTGATTATAGTCAAGCATTGAACCCACCCTGTCCCTGTCTCTTTTCCTTTCTTCCACTAAAATTGCTTTTCCCTGCGGCATCTGCACCAGTCATCTCTTTACTTTCTTTAGGTCTCTGCCTGGAAGCCCCTTTATCAGAGATGCTTTTCCTGAGCAGCCTTGCAGAGAAAGCAGCACCTCCAGTCTCAGACCTCTGACCTGCTTTGGTTTTGTTCAGAGCACTCTGCACCCACCACATGTAGAGTCAGTGCCCATTTGTTTCCTCCCCTCTCCCCACTAACCAAAAATAAGCTCTTTGAGGGCCCTGGCTGTTCTGTCCACTGTTGAATTTCTATCTTCTAGAAGAGTATCTGACACATAATAGTTGTTCAGCATGGTAATGAATGAATAGATAAATTTATTGAACATCCACAATGCCTTTTGACCTTAGCAGATAGTACAGAAATGAAATCCACAGTTCATTTGATGAGAGGGAGACAGAGTGAGAGATGGGTGATCAGCTGCCTCAGGGCTCTGGTTCTCCCTAAGCTCTCTGCCACCTGGTGTGCTATCCCCAGTACACACCTCATCACTCTCCTGCCTTCTCCCACCCACCCAAGGCTTTTGTAGGCCGTCTGTTCTGCTGAAATTTCCTTTTCCCCATGTGTGCTTAATAAAACTGTACATGCTATTTGAAACCCTTCTCAAATACTATGTCCCTCTTCTATGGGGTTCTCTCAGTGCCCTAGCTGAAAACAGTTTCTCTGGCCTCCATTCCTCCACTGGACTTCTTTTCTTTATTATAGTATTTATGGCAGCATATTTCATATTAGAATTGTTCACACTTGGGTGTGACTCCCCCATTATATTTTGAATCTCTGGAGAGCAGGATCTAATTTCAGCTGGAATGAGATGGGGCTGGGGAATGCTGGAGATTGTACAGAGTGTGTAATGAGATACTCACAAGTTAGAATCCCAAGTCTGACACTTGGGAGTTGTGAGCTTGAGAAAGTTATTCAATGTCTCCGAGTCCTAAGGTGCTCATTTGTTAAATTGGATAACTGTACCCATTTTGTGGAATACATCTTTATTTGTAACTACTCTGGACTGTATGCTTTGGCAACTACCAAGAAAACAAACCATTTTAAAGCCAGTATATAGTAGATGCTCAATAAATACCGATAATGTGACTCTCATATTATCTCGAGTCTCCAGCACAGTTGGTGCTAATATGGTCTTATTTACACAATGGGAGTCACTCCCTGCCATCATAACAAATATATATATATGGGTAACATATGTACTCCTCCTTGTTCCAGCCCAACAAAATATCCATTTCCATTAATAGAGTCAAGGACTCTATAGAAACTTTCATTTTCATTTCTGGTGCTCTGTGGATTACTATGATGTTCTAAATCAACAGAGATATATTCTGACTTCTTCCAGGAAACATTCATCTCTACTTGAGGAAATGTAGATTATATTACAGACCCTAAGAACAAAGCAAGTTGAAACACAGCATACATGCCCAGTGCCTGGCCAAGGTAATGTGGCAGAATGAGAAGAACTCTTAACTGAGAACTAGAAGATAGGAGTCTAGCCCAATTTGCCACTCAGGTTATGATCTGTAAAAAGGAGTTGGATTAGAGCAGGGTTTCTCAACATTTGCATCATTGACATGTGGGGTCCCGTATTCTTTGTTGTGGGGGCTGTCTTGTGCAGTGTAAGATGTTTAGCAGCATCCCTGGCCTCCACCCACCAGATGCCAGCAGCATCCCCTCAGTTGTGACGATCAAAGATGTTCCCTGGGGAGCAAAAGGTCCACCCATGGGAAGTACTGAGTTAAATCTTTCAAATTTCAGCTAATTCTGGTACTATAGGCTGAGATTTCGCTCTCCTACACACACACACACACACACACACACACACACACACACACACATTTCTCTTCCATGTATGACCTTGTTCCACTTTTGAGAGCTGCAGTGTTCTGAGTCTTGTTTCTTTGCGAACAGTCTAACAGCTAAGCATTCTCTCACAGGCTCCCACCTTGCACCAGTTTACAATAGAAGGCATGTAGAAGGGCTGTGTGGGTGACACGCTGTGACTTCAGTGTGTTGTATCACTACCAGGATCTCCCAACAATCGCCTTCATCCCCTGCTTGCCACTTGGGGGCTCTGGCAGACAGTTTGGCAGTTGTAGTTGTTACTGTTCTGCGCTCAACATGTACGGCTTTGTTTTAGGCTCTGAACAAGACCTCAGGCCACAGCTTTTACCAGCTCACTCTGCTCACGTACCTTTCTCCTTTGCCCCTGACAGCTGAGACTTGCAGTGACAAGCAAATTTTTATAGCAACTCATGATAAAACAGTGCAATGGGCAACAGAGAGAAATAACCAACTGGGCAAGAAATCACATCTCTCTTTAAAAATTTTTTTTTCTCTTTCTTAGCTTTGCTTTATCTTTCATATTCAACTGGAAAAGTAGACAAATGAGGTGTCATATTTAATCATGTGTATAGATGGGTTTACAGTTGACACATTGTTTGTGTCCTTACCACATTTTCACATGGAAGACATAAAAATCTGAGGTCTAAAGAGGAGACATGACTGTCTAGAGTCATGCAGCTGAGCGAGAGTAGCCATAGTTTTCTAAAGATTATTTCCAGTTAAAGGCTTACAGCCCAAGGAACAAGACAGACATAGAAGCAATTACAGGCATATCTCAGAGATATTGTAGGTTGTGTTCCAGATGACCACAATAAAGTAAATATTGCAATAAATGGAATCACCCCAATTTTTTGGCCTCCCAGTGCATATTAAACTTATGTTTGCAGTATCCTGTAGCCTATTAAGTGTAGGATAGCAGTGTGTCTCAGAAAACAATGTATATGCCTTTATTAAAAACACTTTATTACTGAAATAAAAGGCTAATGATCATCTGAAATTTCAGTGAATTAAAATCTTTTTGCTGGCATAAGGTCTTGCCTCAATGTTGTTGGCTTCTGAGTGATCAGGGTGGTCAGATTGCTGAAGGTTGGGAGGCTGTGGCAATTTCTTAAAATAAGACAACAATGAGATTTTCCACATCAATTGACTCTTTCTTTCATGAAATAATTTTGTAGAATGTGATGCTGTTTGATAGTATTTTACATAAGGTAGAACTGTTTTCACAACCAGAGTCAATACTCTCAAATCCTGCCACTGTTTTATCAACGAAGTTTATGTAGTATTCTAAATCCTTTGTTGTCAACAGTGTTCATAGCATCTTCATCAAGAGTAGACTCCATCTCGAGATACCGCTTTCTTTGCTCATCCGTAAAGAGCAACTTGTCATCCGTTCAAGTTTCATCGTGAAATTGCAGCAATTCAGTCATATCCTCAGGCTCTACTTCTAATTCTAGTTCTCTTGCTATTTCTGTCACATCTACAGTGATTTACTCCACTGAAGTCTTGAACCCCTCATGATCATTCATGAGGTTTGAAATCAACTTCTTCCAAATTCCTGTTACTGTTGATATTTTGACTTCTTCCCATGAATCACAAATGTTCTTAATGGCATCTAGAATGGTGACTCTTTTCCAGAAGGTTTCCAATTTACAATGCCCAGATCCATCAGAGGAATCCCTCTTTATGGCAGCTATAGCAATATAAAATGTATTTCTTTTTCCTTTTTTTTCTTTTTCTTTTTTTTTTTTGAGACGGAGTGTCACTCTGTTGCCAGACTGGAGTGTAGTGGCACGATCTTGGTTCACTGCAACCTCTGCCTCCTGGGTTGAAGCGATTCTCCTGGCTCAGCCTCCCAAGCAGCTGTAACTGCAGGTGTGTGCCACCATGACCAGCTAATTTTTGTATTTTTAGTAGAGACGGGGTTTCACCATGTTGGCCAGGATAGTCTCGATCTCTTGACCTCATGAAATGTATTTCTCAATAAAACTTGAAAGTCAAAATCATGCCTTGATCTATGGGCTGCAGAATGGATGTTGTTTCAGCAGGCATGAAAACACCATTGATCTCCTTGTATATCTCTATCAGAGCCCTTATGTGACTAGATGCATTGTCAATGGGCAATAATATTGAAAGGAATCTTTTTTTTGCACAGTAGTTCTGGATAATGGCCTTAAAATACTCAGTAAACTATGTTGTAAACAAATGTGCTGTCATCCAGGCTTTAGATCACAAGCAGAGTAGATTTAGCCTACTCTTAAGGACCCTAGGATTTTTGGAATGGTAGGTGAACATTGGCGTCAACTTAAAGTCACCTGCTGCATTAGCCCCTAATGAGAGACAGTCTATCCTTTGAAGTTTTGAAGTCAGGCACTGACTTCTCTCTAACTATGAAAATCATCGACATCTTCCAATTTAGAGCTGTTTTGTATACACTGAAAATAGGTTGTTGGCCAGGTGCAGTGGCTTACGCCTGTAATCCCAGCACTTTGGGAGGCTGAGGCGGGCAGATCACTTGAGGCCAGGAGTTCAAGACCAGCCTGGCCAACATGGCGAAACCCTGTTTCTACTAAATGTACAAAAAGTGAGCTGGGCATGATGGCGTGCGCCTGTAATCTCAGCTACTGGGGAAGCTGAGGCGTGAGAATCGCTTGAACCGGGGAGGTGGAGGTTGCAGTGAGCCAAGATCGCACCACTGCGCTCCAGCCTAGGCGACAGAGCAAGACCCTGTCTCCAAAATAAGAAAGAAAATAGGTTGCTTACAGTAGCCATCTTCATCAATAATCGAAGCTAAATCTTCTGGATAACTTGCTGCACCTTCTCCATCAGCATTAGCTTCTTCACCTTATACTTTCATGTTATAGAGATGGCTTCTTTCTAAAGAACCTCGGGAAGCAACCTCTGCTATCTTCAGACTTTTCTTCTGCAGCATTTCACGTCTCTCATCCTTCATGGAATTGAAGAGAGTTAGAACCTTACTCTGGATTAGACTTTGGCTTAAGGGAATGTTGTGGCTGATTTGACCTGCTACCCAGACCACTAAAATTCTCTTCATTCAACACGAGGCTGTTTTGCTTTCTTATCATTCATGTGTTCACTGGAACAGCACATTTAATTTCCTTGAAGGACTCTTCCTTTGCATTCACAACGTGGCTAACTGGTGCAAGAGCCCTAGCTTCCACCCTGTCTTGCCTTTTGCCATGCCTTCTAGCTTTTGATTTAAAGTGAGAGACATAGGACTCTTCCTTTCACTTAAACAATTAGAAGTCATTGTAGGTTTACTCATTGGCCTAATTTTGGTATTATTGTTTCTCAGGGAGTAGGGAGGCCTGAGGAAAGGGAGAGAAAAGGAATACCTAGTCAGTGGAGCAGTCAGAACACACACATTTATCGATAAAGTTTGCCATCTTATATGGGTCCAGTTCATGGTGCCCCCAAATAACTACAATAATAACATCAAAGTTTGCTGACCACAGACCACCATAACAGATACAACAATAATAAAAAAGTGTGAAATATTTTGATAATTATCAAAATGTGACACCAAGACACGATGTGAGCACATATTGTTGGAAAATTGGTGCTAACAGACTAGGTAGGCTGAGGGCTGCCACAAACCTTCGATTTGTAAAAACTTTAATATTTGCAAATCTCAATAAGGTGAAGTACAGTAAAATGAAGTATGCCTGTAAGCATTATACAAGGTGATAAGGGCTAAAATGCAGTTACAGAAAATGAGCAACTATAGCTCAGAGGAGTAAACAAATAACACTTTTTTAAATGAATAAAAAAGGAAATTGACCTTTGAGGACATGACTTCGGCTGGCTACTGAAGGATATAAACAGGGTTTGGCCAGGCAGTGGGGATCAGGTAAACAAAAACACTGTCTCATAGGGAATAAGTTGACATCAGTATTGACATTCATCATCATTAGCCTCATCATCATACATGCTATTTATTGAGCACTTACTGTATGCCAGGCACAAGAGGGAGCAATTGTGTCATTTAATTGTCACCTTGGTTCTGAGTGTAGGTGCTATTGTTAACCACATTTTGCAGATGAGGAAACTGAAAGTCAGAAAAGTTAAATACATGACCTGAAATACTACTGTTTCTAACAGATACAAACTAGATTTAAAACTGCTTTTCAATATGGAGTAAAAGAAGCTCTGTTAGAATAAGTAGGATGGGGTCACATACATTTAGGCGAGTAAGTAGTCTGATAAGGAGGGCAGATCATGAGGTCAGGAGTTCGAGACCAGCCTGCCGACATAGTGAAACCCCATCTCTATGAAAAATACAAAAATTAGCTGGGTGTGGTGGCACATGACTGTAGTCCCAGCTACTCAAGGGGCTGAGGCAAGATAATCACTTGAACCCTGGAGGTGGAGGTTGCAGTGAGCTGAGATTGTGCCATTGCCCTCCAGCCTGGGTGACAGAGTGAGACTCCGTCTCAAACAAAACAAAACAAAACAAAAAGTGTAAATTTTTTTTACAAAATTGGCATGACCCTGTGATTTCTGGTCTATTCTCTCCACAAGGAACCTCTCTACCAAAGCTAGCCCTTAGTCTTAAGCATTTCACCCTCGCAGCACCACTAGGCCATAATACCCCCTAATAAAAGAGCATGTAAGACCTATGACAAAATGACCGCCTTCAATTTTCCTTTGAACCCTGGGCAACCTTTGCGGCTGAGTCACCAAAAGACAAATTCTCTGGCCATATTTCTTTGGGTTTGGGAGACATTCTACTGAACGTTGCAGAAGTGAACTGTGAGCAAGCTCCATGAACTCTTCATCTCTAAAGTATTCAACCTAGATAGTCATGATAATGAGCCATCACAAGACTTTGTGCATTCATCTGTTCATGCAAAAGCAAAATGTGTACTCAGTGGATACATGCCTGGTGAGAGAAGGAAAAGGAACTCTTGTTTATTGATACCTCTTTATGAGAGGCAGGTTGTTAGTGAAGACATTAACTGGTACAGTCACTTGAATTATGTCTCCATGTCTCATACTGGGTGTATGAGACTCTGTTTCTGCATTAATTCATTTTATTCATTTTTTCAACACATCTTCCTTGAGCATCTATGATGTGCCAAGTGCCAAGCTACGGGCTCGTAAGCTCACCCTGTTTTACTTACGAGAAAACTGCATCCATAATAGACCAAACAGTTTGTATATGTTTAGACAATATGTGAACAGCAAAACGGGAACATGGGCCCAGATTTCCATAGATTCTATGTTTTTAACCAGAACTATACTGGGTTTTGTAAACTTTAAAGCACTCTACTGACATAAGGTATTATTATGAAGATGTGTTAATCACATTTTTTCTTTTCCTGTGTCTTTCTCTTTCTTTTTACTCCTCTCCCCCTCTCCTCTCTCTCTTTTGGTTTCTCTTTTTTTTTCCTCTCTTTTTTATTCTTTCTTCTATAGGACTCCACAGAATGGAGCAAGAATGAGAGGAAAAAGGCCGGCAGAAAAGCATGAACTGGAGGTTTGTTGAGCTCCTCTACTTCCTGTTTATATGGGGCCGTATCTCAGTGCAGCCCTCCCACCAGGAACCAGCTGGGACAGACCAACATGTCTCCAAGGAATTTGATTGGCTCATTTCAGACAGGGGGCCTTTCCACCACTCCAGGAGCTACCTATCCTTTGTGGAAAGACACCGTCAAGGATTTACAACCAGATATAAAATATACAGGTAAGACCTGGGCTAAATAGCCCTTATCTTACATTCATATTGTGCTTTGTGGAGTCAGGCATTGATTGGTGCAACCCTTGCTGTGTGCAGAAGTGTCTGGGTCAAGGGTCTGTGCACCTTCCACAAGCTGTTTTTGATTAAAAATTTTTTTTTCTTTGCAGAAGATGTTAGCAATGACAAGGAGACGATCAAATAATATTTATTGAGTACTTATTTATATGCTGGGCAGGGATCTTAATACTTATTATACCTTATCTCATTTAAACCTTCTAATAACCATCAGATATAGGTTTTGATTGTTTTTCCCACTTTACAAATTAGGTCATCAAGCCTCAGCTAGGTTGAGTTACATGTCTAATGTCATACAGTTAGAAGTGGTTGGACTGGGATTTAGAATCTGGTTTATATGCATCCATATCATAATTTTAGTCAGCCACATCAAGTATAAGTAACGTTGTTTTGAAAATGCTGCTGATGTACCTGAGATCCTACCCAAATACATTCAAACATTTGGAAAAAAAAGAAACCTTTTCTTGAGCAGGTCTGTACTGGTTCTTGGACCATTGACATTCTACTCATCCAAAAAAAGACTTAGCCTGAATTTTTCCTCTTTGAAATTATTTTAGAGTTTTCACATTCCACTTAACCGCCACATCTTTGATATATCCACAGCTCTCTACACTGACACCTCTTTAATATAAAATCATTTGGAATTAGAGTGCATTCTTGTGTATTTTTCTCACCTAATTGGAAACTCTTTGAGGGAATGACTTGTACAGAATTCATTTCTAGATCCCCAGAGTGATTTTTGCTCTGCCTTGTTACCATAAACACACAGTGAATGTTGTGGACTTAAATTAATAAGAGAGTGCGAAGAACTCTCTCAGGTGTAGTTAGGTGTGGTCTTAGGAGGTTAACTAGTTATAATATCACATGGTGGTGGCTACAATGCAGTTTTATAAAGGGAACTCTGGTCCATGTTAGATAATCCATATGTGTTGGTTATTGCTGTTGAAATAAGAGGTACCCTGAATGGAACCACAGATTCAGAATATTCAACAGTAGCATCCTTTTAGTGAGCACTTATCATGTGCCATGAAGGGAGGATGTTCAACCCTCATAACCTCCTCTATGAGATGGGCAGTGGCTTCTACAGATGGGAAAATCAGGACTTTGGAGGTTGAGTGTGTTGCTGTAAGTCATCCATCCAGTAAGGAGTGGAACTAGGGTCTACACACTGATTTACCTGACTCCAGTGCTTTCCTTCCAACCACTCTGTTGGCTGCCTCCCTGGTATAGCTTCCAAATGCGGAGTGTTGCAGAGCTCTAAGAAACTTTTTCTAAAAATTTTTCTTTGCAATCATTTGTATACATGTAGGGGGTTGTTTTAGACATCTTGAGAAGTAAAAGGTTGCTATGAGAATGGGGGATTAAGACCTCTGGATACTGATTTCAGTTCTTCATGCACTTGTCTTATGACACTAGGTAAGCTCCCTCATCTTTTGCATTCTACTGTCCTCATTTATCAAATGATAGGGCTGATGTAGATCAGCAGTTTTCAACCTATGTTATTCAAAAATCTGAGGATTGATTAAAGTAGCCATAGAAACCATTGCAATGTGGGGAGCAAAGAGATGACCAGGCAGGATTCTGAGCCCTACACCTCTCTTATGCTAGAGAAGGTTTATATCTGCTTTTGTGTTAAGATTTCATGTATGGTTTACTTTGGATTCTACTCCTAAAACAGAGTTTGCAATCATCCAATAAGTTGTTTTCTAAGGTCCTATCTAGCTCCAAAATTACATTTAATATTTAACCGAAGTCAAATGGCTAATTAAATGACGGAGTTCAACCCAAAAGTTAGGCCCCTGGTCATCTAGTTATTAATTCCTTCTTTTATTTAATCCTCAAATAATTATTAAGTACCAGCTACAGATTCAACACTATGTTTAGGGCAGATGATACAATGATGAGTAAAATAAATATAATAGTTGCTGTCATAGGAGAGACTGACATTAATTAAACACATGCATATTTCTATGTATAATAAGTGCTATAAAGAAAAATGTGCAGGATGGGTATAACTGGGAAATCATAAATACCACAAACATTGATTTGGTACCTACAATGTCCAAGGATTAGGCAGAACTCTTGTCATAATGTGCATGTGAACCCATATGCAAATATGCACCCAGAGACATGTGCTCATCCAGATGCTGATCAGAGCAAAAGCCAACTAGGACATGATCATTGGGGCAATTGTGAATTGATACTTTTTCCTTCCTGTATGCCACTTTGTTGAAACGCTGATGTTTCCACAAAGCATGTCCATAGGCAATTTCCATTGTGCCTGTCTTCCTGTATGCTAGCGCGGACACAGCACATTACAAACTTGACATTTTCATCATAAAAAAGGAAAGGCCTGACTACCATAGTGCTACATTTTTTGATGCTAGAGAGCCAGCCTTACTGATCTGCCCAGACTTCAAACTTCCACCAGTTCCCTCCTCCCCAGAATCCTGGCTGGAACCCAGGGTGATTGGGACGCTTCAGAAAGAAACTGGGAAGAAGCTTTCTTTATTTATTTAACTAGGTTAAGGCCATCTTCTTTCTCCTGCCTTTGCACACAGAGGCTGGCTTCTGCTCATAGAATCATGGTCAAGTCACTGCTAGTGACAACAATGAGAACCTGTTTAATTAAAACCCAGCAGAAACATCTTCTCGTGTTGCTTTACAAGCCAAGCAACAGTGTGCACACGTGCATTCGTTTGAGTGCATGATGTAAATGCTCTGTCACTCACAAACTTGAGTTGCCACCTGAAGGCTTGGGGGAGTTTTCTGCTCTTGAATCTGCCAGGGTGCAGTGGGAGCACTTTTGACCTCAGAGTCAGGGAAGTTGGGTGCTGATCCAGCTCTCCTATCTCCTGGTTGTGTAGTTTTGGTCAACTAATGGAACTCCTTTGAACCTTTGGTTCTTCTTCTGTAAAATGGGAGTGCTAGCCGAAGTGGTCTCCAAGGTCCTTCTTACCTCTGAAATTTCATGATTCTGTGAAATATTGTCATTTGAAAACACAGCATGTGGTAGTGGAAAGGATTTTGGGTCTGGAGTCTAGAGATTCAGGTTTTGTTCATTCTGGAAACTCTTTCCAGCTTTCTCATCCTGGGCAAATTCATGTATGCAGCACTCACACATACATTTATTGTTTTGGAGTTTAACACCCATCATTATCCATAAATTGTACTATTGTTTGCTAATATAGAGTTGACCAAAAAAAACCCAATAGATTACACACATATATCCTCCTACCCCCACATAACCCACACCCCCTCCTCCATCCAGCTCAGAGTTAGGAGTGAAGGATAGAGGGCATAAAAAGTGAATAATCAAAGAGTGATCTTTCCATGGATAGAAATGACCGCTCAGATATTCAATTTCCTCCTCTGTAGAAAGGGATAATGATGTCTGCCGTACCTACTAGGTCAATGAGATACAGTTTGTGTGAGAGTGCCTTGTAAAATTTAAGTTATCTTATGCTTGAATTTTTTTCATTAGAGTTCTAAATCATCATTCGAACAAAGTAATTTATTTTCACTTTCTGTTAAGCCTATACATATATTAGTCGTTAACTCCTCATAGCCACATTCTGAAGGGAAATACTATTATTGTCGCATGTCACAAATGAGAAAGGCAATAAAGAGTACATTGTTCACATTACACAACTGGAAAGTGGCACAGCTGGGATTCAAAAGCTGGTTCCTGGGACTTCCCAACATGGGTCCTTAACTCTATTCTGTCACGACTCTCCTTGGTTCTTAGTTACCTGATTTATTACCAAATGCCAACAGGCTTCTTTTGACCATGGGCAAGTTTCAACCTCTCTGAGACTCAGTTTTCCCATCTATGAAACTGAGATGATGTTAAATGCCTCATGCAATTGGGGTGAGAAATAACTTATATTTCAAATATATAGAGCTTAGAAGTTTCCAGGAGCTTCACAAAGACATGTCAGAATGGTGGTTCCCTCTTCCACTTCAGATGTTGGTTGTTTACTAGTAATTATTTTTTTATTCTCATGGTAATTTCAAAGTCAGTTAGTCCAAAGATTTTTCCCGTGTTTCCAATGCCTTTTTGTGTTTTATTTTCTGTTTTTTTTTTTTTTTTTTTTTTCCTAACTGTGAGATCATCAGTAGGTGCTGTAAATTTAGCAATTATTTCTAAGATGGTTTTAGTAGGATAGTTATGGTACTCTTTGGATCTGAAGAGTCAGGGAAAAGGGGATGTTCTGGTAATGGTGGTCACTATGTCACAAGTGGTGGTTCCATATTGAGTGGCTGTCCCTGCTGGTTGCAGAACAAGTGGTTTGTGGCTTACGTTGCATCTCCCTTTGAGCTCTAAATATATACCTGAAAGTTGAGTATAAATCAAATCTTGGTAAGCCAAGTCTAATTGCCTGGCTGTGTTGCATATTTATTTCAGAGTTGTATAGATCTCAGCCCTCCTCCACTGTCCTGATAATTCCTTCTTGTGTTTCACAAAAATAACAGGTTTTGTGGTAAAGCTACTTGGCTAAATGGATGCTGCTAGAGATGGATGAATGGTTCTACTAAGATGAATGAGATGTGGTCTTTATACAGCAGTCATTCAAGAGTATAGATTAGGCATCTAGATGTGCCAGATACTGTATACGGGGAGTTTATCTTGTGAGGAACAGGATTCCTGCCCTCAAGGAGTTTCCAGACAAGTGGAGTTTAGAGAGAAGCCCACCCTTGTCCCACTCCAGGGGCTTGTGTTTCAACTTGAAAGAAGCCTTCAGCCTTTTGATTCCAGGTATAATCTTGAAATCATGCAGTACAAGAACTAGATTTCTATTAGTATGGCATAAAGTAGTGGAAACCAGCATTTCTTAATGTATGTTACTGAGAACTATAGTTCAATGTAATATTAAAAGATGTTTTCTGGAAAAAAAGAACACCCATTTGTTTTTCCATGATGACTCCCATAGTCAAAGAAGCAATAATCATCACAACAGTGACAAGTTAATTGTTAACACTGAAATCTTAAGTGGTTAGCATTGCACTTTATCTGGCATAAAAATTATTCCAACTGATCCTTACAATCATCCTGTGCAGTAGGTATTGCTATTATCTCTCTATTTATACAGCTTGTACGTGGTAAAAGAGTTAATTTGTGATAGAGTAGGACCTGTCACAGGCAAGTGTGATTCTAGAGGCTGCATCCTTGACCTTGCCCAGCTGCCTCCCAAATGATATAGACCTGTATATGGAAAACCCAAAGTTACACAGGCCCCCTTATCGCAGACCTTTATTAATATTAGACTATTTAACAGTATTTAGCCATACCTTTTTGACCATACAACCTCTTTTTCTCAACGGAATTGAAATTCTGATGAGCAGGCTCAGGGAACTGTGGGCTCTGCCTAAATTTGACAGCTTGGGTGTTGTGTCTTTGGATTCCAACCTACGTCAGAGCACACTAAAAGGGATACCTCTTTGTTTTGAATAACTGGTTAACTGGATGAGGAAGCCAATCTTCCTGTTAAGCTTTTGCTTTGAGTTATTTGGTCTAAATCTACCTCCTGGTTTATGATGGAAAAAAATGAGCAGTTTCAGTTTTCTCATCACAAACCTTTTGTTCTTCCTTCCCCTTTTCATTTCAAATTCCCAAGTTTGGCGTTCCGCCTGTGGTATAGATATACAAACCTCAACAGAGGGCAGAACCACAGTTGAGTTAGGTACAATTTTGATTCAATATACAGATAAGTGGCTGGATATTAGAGTTACCTGCACAGTTAAAAATAACCAATGCTTGGATCTTTCTCCAGGTGTGTAGATTTAACTGGTCTAGGAGAGACAGGAGCTAAAAAAAAATTATCATCAGTCAGGGATAATTTTGCTTCCTATGGGGACACTTAGCAATTGTATTTGGGGAGATTTTTGGTGCCCAACTGGTGGTGGTGTTTGTTGGGGGTGCTTCTGGCATCTAGCGGGTAGTAAGCAGGGATCTGGAATGCTGCTAAATGCCTTACAATGCATAGGATAGCCTTCTCCAGCAAACAATTATCCAACATACTTTCAGTTGTGTAGAGGTTGAGAAATCCTGCACTAGTATTTCTGGGGAAGAAGAAAAAAAAAGAGTGGTGGGAAGAATACTTGAATAAATGGTCTTAGATTTTGGTCTTCATGAGGTTGAATTAGGATGGCTTAAATATAGGTGCCACTGTAATGACTGGATTCCCAGAGTGTATGTCCATAGGATAAAATGGGGAAACAATCATCCATGTTTTTAGATATGGCCATAGACCAGGATGACAGTTCAATGCGTGAAGAGAGGTGGATCCATTTTTGCTTTCTCCTGCATAGAGGGAGTGGTTAAGAGCAAACTAGTTCTCCAGTCAAAAAATATTCTTTCTTCTTCTGGAGATTCTAGTGCCTTTTGACTCTGACTACAGTATTCCCTAGGAAGTAAGATATTCAGCCTCCATTGTTAGGTCCAGATATGCATGGATTGTGTCACTAAAAACCAGCTTAGACCAAGTGTGTTAAAAGACACTTTTTCTCCCCTTCAGAGCATTCCTGGTTGACTCAAAAGATGAGAATGGGATGATGCCCCATATTCATGTTTGTCAATTTCAGCCATTTAAAGGCTGACAGCATTGGAGAGAAGCATGAACTTGCATCTCTCCTTACCCCCCAGCCCACATACATCCCTCGCTTAATCCAAATTTTTTATCAGGGTCTCCCTGAATAGATAGAAGTGGAGAAGGATATCCAGCAAACATTTTTCTGGGCCATTTGGTGCCAATTCAAAGATAATCTTTAGTGTTGATTATTTTAAATTGATCTTCCAATTCTAAAAATGATAGCTTTATTGCTACCAAATTGGTATGTTTACAGTATTTTACCTCTTTACTCCCATGCCATTACTGAACTGACTTCTGTGAGTTACAAACCATAGTTAGCTACAATTTCTACAGAGTAATTGTCCAGCTTTTGTCACAAGCAGTGTCTGAAAATGGGCCTACTTGCCCACCCACTCCTATGGACAGACTGACACAGAGTCTTTAAACTGATCTAAAGATAGCAATTGTTATGATTCGGTAGATTAGGAGGAGAAATGGAGAAAAGCCCTAGGGCTTCAAATACTGTGCTCCAAATCTTGGCCAAAGAAAAAAGGGAGACTGGATCTGTGATCTGGGGCACCTGCAGCTTACTCATTCATTTGAAAAAAAGTGTTTACTGATCTCTAAACTCCTACTAGTCAGGCCCTGCACTGTTTCCTGGGGATAGAGGGAGGAAAGCATTGATCCTGTCCCTCAAGGAATTCATGGTCTCTTTGGGGGAAACTGACTGAAAAACAAATAACCACAGTGCCGTGTGCCTTGAGAGATGCCACTGATGCTCCATGGCTGTAGGGAAAGGGAAATTACATTCCACTGAGGTGGCAAAGTTGGGGAAGGAGAGGAGGAAGAGGCATGTTTGGAAAGGCATGCTGCAGGAAGACGTCTTGAACATAGGCTTCAAGGAGGATTAGGATTCATGAGAATGCAGTGAGGAGAGAAGCACCTTAGGCAAATGGAATAGCACCTGCGAAGTTAGAAGACAGGAGAAAGCCTGGAACTATACGTCTTCACGTGTTTTGGGTATATTTTGAGTAGTCCTGATAGTAGAGCATAAGGTTGGAGAGCAGCTTCAAGCCAACAACAAAAGAAATTTGAGACGGCACATGGATTTCAACCAATCTTTAAAGTCTAGTGAATTGGCAGAATATTACTAGATAGCCGTTTAGAACAGTGTTTTTTCTTTGTTGATGTTTTCGTACATTTTTGACCTTAATACATGTGAACAAATACATTTGAGTTTGACACTCACTCAATAAACCTAGCCAGAAATATAGATAAAAATATATGATTGAAATAAAAAAACTGAAAAAAAAAACTTAACCTACATGTGGTGCTTCTTAAATATCAAGATATCTTCTATTCTATTCCATTCAAATATAATGTGTTCCTTTACGATTCATTTAGTTTTTAAAATACTGATGCACTAATGTGGTCGTGTTTTGGCTCAGAGGAAAATTGTACCATGTGTGATTAGCAGAGTTTGCAATGGGTTTGTGTTAAGCAGGTTAGAACCTGTGTCTTGCCTGATGGGGGCAAAAAGAAAACAGTGAAGGCTTTGAAACTTGAGGCTGACATGCACGGATATACAGTTAGAATTGCTCTGGCAGCAGCCTGAGGAATGGGAGAAAGGGAGAAAGAGAGCTGGGTTAGAAAACTGTGGCAGTAATTTAAGGGAGAGAAAGGGAGTGCTGGAACTAAGACAAAGGCAGTGAAGAAGGGTTACATTAACCCTCAAATACCAGTCAGTGCCACCAACAGCTGCTGTGGACCTACTGGTCAGGCAGCCTTTTCTTGTGCAGCATCCAGGCTTACGGACTCCAGTTCCATTCTCAGCACCCTGCGGCAGGATGCATTCTTTTATGCAGAGTTCTACAGCTACTGGATACCTTTGTATCTCTAATAAAAGGAACCAGAATGCTCAGGCTTCTGCCTCTGGGCAATTTCTTTATCTCTCAAGGCCTTCCTCCTGGGCACAAGAATTACTGGGTCTCATTAGCTATGGATTCCCAGACTGGCTTGGAGGAAGACTTTGCATTCCACCCTTTATCTGTACCTGACTCTTCCCTGCTCACCTTGATGGAAACTTCTGGCCTCAAGTTAGTGTCTAAGCTTATGTGAACCCTACAATGGTCGCTATAGCTTAGCAAGTCTTTAGACTCAGGCAGACCTTAATTTGAATCCTGGCTCTGCCACTTCCCACATTACTTAAATCATGTGAGCCTCAATTTCTCCGTCTGCAAAATGAAGATAAATTCCAAGATTGTTGTGAAGATTTAAGAAGAGAATATATGATAGACTTTAGCGGCCGGGCACAGTGGCTCACGCCTGTAATCCCAGTACTTTGGGAGGCTGAGGCGGGCGGATAACGAGGTCAGGAGTTTGAGACCAGACTGGCCAACATGGTGAAACCTCATCTCTACTAAAATTACGAAAATTAGCCGGGCGCGGTAGTGGGCACCTGTAATCCCAGCTACTTGGGAGGCTGAGACAGGAGAATCCCTTGAACCCAGGAGGCAGATGTTGCAGTGAGCCGAGATCATGCCACTGCACTCCAGCCTGGGTGATAGAGCGAGACTGTCTCAAAATTTAAAAAAAAGATAGTCTTTAGCACAGAGCAAATGCTCGAGGACTAGTAGTTAAAAGAAATACCTGAAGTATCCACCCTTGCAAATCCAGCAACAGGGACTCTGAGATGTCTTACTGGAACTTCCAACAACTGCAGTGGGGATGATTGGCTAGTGGGCTTTGTGGCATAGGTGCCCTATAAAGGTAGCATTTGCTCCATTCTTAGACTCGGAAGACACTTTTTAGGAGGAAGCTAAAGAAAGAGGACCAGAGACAGAAAGATTTTTGATGCCCTGAGGAACACGTGACACCATACCGGCAAGGTCTCTTTAAGCTATCAGCATACATTGATTCATGTACACAGTGCACGTCCCACGATTCGCAAGAGTCTAATTTATTAATCAGCCCAGGTGATGGGAGCAGTCTGTAACATCTCGTCTTCTAGTTCCTGCTGCACCGTGCTCGCCAGGTTGTCTTTGATGTGTAATGCTCAGGGGACATTTGTCCCTCAGGGATTGCTTCTCACCCAAGCACATCCATGGCAATCAGCAGCCTTTCAAGGCAGGCTCTGTGTGTGTGTGTGTGTGTGTGTGTCTGTGTGTGTGTAGTGGGGGTGGGGAGTTCAGGTAACTTTGCTTTTCCTCAAATTGCAGGTTTATTGTTCAGAGAAAGTCAGCAAGGTGCAGCCTCCATCCTCACTTGTGACAGTCTCTCTGCGACTCTAGCATGACACCCAGCTCACCTAGTTCTACATCACATTCATGGGGGAGTGTGGTTTGTATGAGAAAGAAGGAGGTAAATACAAATGATATGAAAGAAACAAGTCTCCATGCTGGTAAACAGTTTGAGATAAAAGTGCTCACCTGTGCATTAATCCAACAAATATTTATTGAGTCCCTACTAATGTGCATGCACTGTGTTAGCCTCTGATGACACCGAGGGATTATTCATCTTTGCCTTTCAGGAGCACTTGTAGGGTAGTTGGGGAGAGAGAAACTAAAAGCGGCCAAATTGACACCTAGTATGAGGAGTGTTGAAAAAAAAGTATAAAATGGAGTAATAGTGCAAAGAAAGGGCATTGAGCTGGTCTGGCAAGATTAAGGAAAGATTCCAAGAAAATATTTTAAGTAGGTTTGTGTGTGTGTTTTGAAATAGGGTTTAGAGGAGGGCATACTTGTTCTTGAGCTTGCAATGGGCAGAGAAGATGTTAGTATGCAGGCCAGAAAATTCAACAGAGAGGTCAAGTCATGAAGCTCTGTACATGTTATATAAAAGACTTCAGACTTTATTTTAAGGCGATGGATCCTATACTTTCTCATTTTAAGGTGTTCTTAAGGTTTCAATGATTGTTTTTTATGATTCCCACAGGCCAAAAAAAAAAAAAAAAAAAAACCAATAACACTGTTTATTAAATAGATCCAAACAACTTAATAATGAAGTATTTTTGTTGTGACAAATTTAGTGACCATTTGAAAAAAACAATACATGAAAATCTAAACAAAAGGCAATATTTTCATTTTATTCTTGAATAATCAGTTACTACTTCTTAAACTTTGCAATTAGATAAAATCAACACTCATTTTCTGTTCCTCATTAATTTTTCGCAGTACTTTGAAATTGTACCAACTGCCAGAAACCCAGCTTCACAAAGATATACTAACATTGAAAGGAATGCATTGTGTTCTAATGTTGAAACTGTGAACGACCTTGAGTTAGAAGTTCTTGTGATGCCCAATAAATGTCAAGTATCCTTCATTTCCCGTGAACACTTAAAATATCCTGCTGTGCTCCTATGACTTTGCTGTGGCACTCCGTGGCTTCTCAGCCTACAATTTGTGAACTATATCCTAACAACAATAGGGAGCTCTAGGAGTTTTTCCCAGAGATGGAGCATGATCTGGTTGTCATCTTAGAAAGATCGCTTCTGTTATAATTGAAAGAATAGATTAATGGGGGAAAGATGGGAGAGGGTGCAAAGTATGTCATCCAGGTGAGAGAGGAAACTGTCTTGGAATAAAATAGCGTCAGTTGATGTTTGAGATGTGTATTTATTTGTTATAATTTTGAAATAATTATGGACTCCCAAGAAGTTGCTATGATAGTACAGAAAGGTCTTATGTACCCTTTACCTAGTTCTCGTCAATGGTTACATCTTATGTGACTGTAGTACAATATCAAATCCAAGAGATTGACATGGGTATAATGTGTGTTTATAGTCCTATGCCATTTTACCATATGTGTGGATTCATGTAACCACCACTGCGATCAAGAGACAGAACAACTCCCTCAGCACAAAGATGTTTCTTGTGCTAGCCCTTTACAGTCAAACCTCTCTCTCATCCTCTACCATCCATAATCCCTAACCCTTGGGAACCACTAATTTGTTTGTTCTTCGTCTCTGTGATTTTATTCTTTCAAAATATTATATAAATGGTCATAACCTGAGATCCTTTAAGGAAACACAAAAGACTCAGTATTTAGTGAGTGTTTGAATATGAAGGTTGACAGGGAAGAAATAGTCAAGAAGCAAGTAGACTGGCAAAACCATACCTTGAGTAATAAATTGACTGGGTCTAGGTTAAGTAAGGAAAAGAGAGGGGGAACATTTTTAACTTGGTCAACTGGGTGGGTGATGGTGCTTTTCATTAATGTAGGGAGCCCTGGGAGACAAGGAGACTTTTTGAGGTTATCCATGTTTGAAGATGATAAACCAGCTTTGAAAATGTTGAATTTAAACTCCCTGGAACATTCAAATAGACACTTAGTAGGAGGTTGTATAAATGGTTCTGACCCTTAAAAGAGAGAGCTGGGAAAAAAAGTTACAGTATTTATAGTTACCAGGTTACCAGTGATAACCCTTAGAGCTATGCTCACTCACAAAGGAACCTGTTTAGTAGGTGCCGAGTAAAGCATTGAGAAATTGAGGAATGGTTGGTGGCACAGGAGGAAAATCAGGGATGGCTGGTACCTTGGAAGCAAAAATAAATGAATCTTTTAAGAAGGAAGGTTTAGGTAATCAATAGCTGTAGTTTCTAATGTAGCACATAAGGCAAGAATTGAAAACAGTCTTTTATAAAATCTTGACCTTGGCAAGAGCTGCTTAAGCAAAGGGTTAGGGATATAAGCCAGAGTGTAGTGAGCTGAGAAGTGAGAAAAAGGGAGTAGAGATTTTATTATTTTTCTTTTTTAAAAACGAAACATCACTATGAAAAGAAGCAAAGGTGTGAAATGAAGTTTTATTTATGTTCATTGGTTTTAAGAGGGAGGGGACCATTAAGAGAGGGAAGAGACTGACACTGTGGGACACAGTGGGGTTATTATCTTTTATTTTTTAATTTTTTGTTCTTAATTCTTCTGTGTACATAGTAGTGTATATAACTATGGGTTATGTGAGATATTTTGATACCAGCATGCAATGCATAGTAATCACATCAGGGTAAATGGGGTATCCATCACCTCTAGCATTTATCCTTTGTGTTTCAAAGAGTTTAGTTATACTGTTTTGTTATTTTTACATATAAAATTAAATTATTTTTTACTGTAGTCACCTTGTGTTAGCAAATACTAAATCTTTTTTAACTTTTTTCTATTTTTTGTACCCGTTAGCCATCAGAACGGGGTTATTTTTGATGAAGCGATTTCTGAAGTAACAGGAAGGGAAAAAGAAAGAGCACAGGTAGGGGTAAAAGGAGAGATACCTTTTGTTGAAATAGGAGGAAAGAAGGGAAGGAGAGTTGTGGGTGCGGATAAATCTATTGATTTCACTTGTGAAGATTTGAAGGGACTTCTGATGGCTTCTGTTCTCTTTGTGAAGTGGGGTATGAAACCAATCACTGAGGAAGGGGGTACTGTGGAGTGTCAAAAGTTTTCATAGTGTTTGGGGAAACTTGGAAATCGTTAATCTGAAGAATTTTAGAAGGATATGATTAAGGAACAGTGCTTGGATAAGAAACAGTGCTTGGATAAGGTTGGTGATCACCGATTTATAATGACTGTAATGCAGTTGGGATATCTGCATTTCCATATTCATGGAAATATTTTTCACAATAGCCAAGATATGGAATCAACTTGAGTCCATCAGTGGATACATGGATAAAGAAAATATGGTATACATACATGATGGAATACTATTCAGTCTTCAAAAAGAAGGAAATCTTGTCATTTGCAACAACATAGATGAACCCGGAGGCCATTATGTTAAATGATATAAGCCAGGCACAGAAATATATATAACCACATGTACTCACTTATATGTGGAATCTAAATAAGTCAAATCATAGAAGCAAAGAGTAGAATTGTGGTTATCAGGATCTAGGGTGAGGAGTGGTGGAATTGGAAAGATGTTTGTCAAAGGATACAAAATTCAATTAGATAGGAGGAACATCAATTTGAGATCTACTGTTCAACATGGTGACTATACTTAATAACTGTAATTAATAATAATAATGGGTTGTACATTTGAACATCACTGTGATAGTATAAGTGTTCTTACCACCAAAAATATGTGAGGTAATACATATATTAATTAATTTTATTGAGCCATTCCTCAATGTATACATACATCAAAACATCAGATTGTATTCCAAAAATATATGCAATTTTTACTTCTCAGCTAAAACAAATACTTTAAAAAAGAGTATTGGCTCAAAGTAAATGCATAGGTCGATCACTGGATCTAAGTTGGATACAAAAGAAAGCAGGTAGTAGATAGTACGTAAAGGGAAAGGAGAGGGTTATGGGCCTAGAGGTCCTGAAAAGGTGAAAAAGCTAGTGTTGTGATAGACTAGTTAAAAACTGGAATGTTTTAATACAATATGTCAAAGTTAGAAGGGTGTTGGGAGATGGCAAATTCTGGAGTAATCGTGGCAGGAAACAGGGGCCTGGAAGAATAGGGTGAAGGTCATTGAGATGGAATAGGTCAAGGGACTGAGAGGCTGCGAGTATTTGATGCTAGGTACATGGAATAAAGATAGGACTTGGAGTTAAGGCACAGTCTGAGTCATGTGCTGACATATTCAAATAACCCGAGAGAATACTCTGAAAGTTGGTCATTAAACACAAGGAAGAAGGGGAGGGGTGGCAGAAATCTCAATCTGTAAAAGAATTTAAGCATTCAAGTCTTGTTTCATTCTATGTTAGATCTTTGAGTAGTGATCTGAGCCTCAAATTCCTTCTCCTTAAAGAGGAATTTATCTTTACCTGCCCCCCGGCCCCCAACAGAGCTGTAGAATGTAATACTCAAAAGAGGAACTGAAAGTAAATGTGCTTGGTAAACCATGCACTGTCATGTAAATATAGGCCCTATTGTTCCTGTTTACAGGCATGAGGGACAGACTTTGGATTCCTTTCACTGCTTTGATGGAAGATAGTGCTTTGGTACCTAATAATTGCATTCAAATGGCCTGATTTCAGATTATCACTTTAGGATAACAAAATGAGCAGCAGTTGTAACATTGGAGACGGACTGTTAGATGTCCTGTCTTTTAGATGTCCAGAACAAATGTGCGAGAATAGTTGACCCAGACAAATTGACCGATGAAAGGATAACTTGTGCTTCAATATAATGAGTTCAATATTCTTTTGATTTACGAAAAGGCACTGGGGCACCCAAGCCCGGATGCTTGTCAGCAAAGAAAAATGGAGATTGCATTGCAGTTCCTGCAGCCAGAACAAAGTTCTTTCTCTGTTTCAGCTCAACCTGCATTTATTATTATTATTATTATTACTATTATTAATTATTAGAAAGGCAAGGGAAAAGAATACTAAAGACCAGGGGTTTCAGGAGGCAGAAGTGTCTTACCATATAATTAACCCACCCCTGATGCTGACAGTTGAACCTAAATGAGCAGGATAATGGGAGAAAGTCCAAAATAGAATCCAGTTAGGGTTCATTTCAGAACCAAAAAGGAAGTTGAAATATAAAACAAAAAGAATGGAACGAATAAACTTATCTGATATGATACAGAATATGGTATTAATAGCTAAAGCTTATATAGCTCTATTAAGTCATTTATACTTGAGTGCAACCCTTGTGACAGCTATAGCCTTTAACCCATTTTACAGATGGGGAAATTGAGGCTCAGAAAAGTAATATGGCCAGGGTCACACAGCTGGGAAGTCATGACTCTGATTTGAACCCAGGCAATCTGGTTCCACAGTCTATGCTTGTTACCACTGGCTATACAAGGTGCTGAGAAGGTGAAGGGAGAGCTGCCTTGGGAACCAAGGAGCCTGTGTCCTCCTCTGTCCTCAACACTGTATCATCCACCTTGTGACCTGAGCACATTATAAACCTGAGCCTCAATTCCCTCTATAGTATTCAGGTTTTGTACAGAATAATTGCTAAAATACTATCCATTTCTCTCTTTTTAAAAAAAGTTTTATTGAAGTGTAATTGATGAATAGGAATTGTATACCCTTAAGGTATGCAACTAGATGTTTTGACATGTGTAAACATTGTGAAATTACCACCACAATCAAGCTAATTAAGGTATCCATCACCCACACAGTAACTATTTTCTGTCTCTTTTTTTGTGATGAGAACACTTAAGATTATTCTCTTAGCAAATTTCGAGAATACAATATAGCATTTTTAACTATAGTCACCATGCTGTATATTAACTCTCCAGAACTTACTTATTTACTTAACAGAAACTTTGTACCCTTTGACCAAATTCTCCCCATTTCTCCCCTCCCCCCATTTCTGGCAACCATCATTCTACCCTCTGCTTCTGTAAATTTGATCCTTTTAGATTCCACATACAAGTGAGATCATGCACTATCTGTCTTTCTGTGTCTGGCATATTTCATTTAGCATAATGTCCTCCAGCCGCATACATGGTACAAATGGCAGGATTTCTTTCTTTTTAAAGGCTGAATAATATTTCCCTTTGCGTGTGGGTGAGTGTGTGTGTCCATGCATCTGTTGTTGGACATTTATGTGGATTCCATATTTTGGTTATTGTGAATAGCTCTGCAATGGACATGAGAATGCAGATAGCTCTTCAACATACTGATCTCATTTCCTTTGGATAAATACCTATAAGTGGGATTGCTGGATCATATATTAGTTCTGGTTGTAATTTTTTGAAGAACTTCCATACTGTTTTCCAAAATGGCTGTATAAATTTGCATTCCCACCTACAGTGTACAAAGGTTTTCTTTTTTCCACATTCTTGCTAACACTTGTTATTTTTCATATTTTTATAATATCTATCCTAACAGGTGCATGGTAATAGCTCATTGTGGTTTTGATTTATGTTTTCCTGTTGGTTAGTGATACTGAGTATGTTTTTGTGTACCCGTTGGCCATTTGTATGTCTTCCTGAGAAAAATGGCTATTCAGGTCCTTAGCTCATTTTTAAATTGAGTTATTTCTTTCTTTTGCTGTTCATTTATTTGAATGCTTTATATATTTTGAAAATTAACCACTCATTAGATACATGGTTTTCAGATACTTTCTCCCATTCCATAGGTTGCTTTTTCTCCCTGTTGATTTTTCTTTTGATATACAGATACTGTTTAGTTAGACAGAATCCCACTTGTCTGTTTTTGCTTTGGTTTCCTGTGCTTTTAGGGTCATGTCCAAAAGAATCATTGCCCAGACCAATGTTAAGAAAGTTTATCCCTGTTTTCTTCCAGTGTTTTTATGGTTCCTGGTTTTACCTTTAAGTTCTTAATTCATTTTGAGTTGATTTTTGTATATGGTGTGAGATAAGGGTGCAGTTTCCTCCTTTTGCATGTGGGTCTCTTGTTTTTCTAACAACATTTATTGAAGAGAGAACCTTTTCCTCATTGTGTGTGGTTGGAACCCTTGTTGAAGATTAGTTGACAATATATGCCTAGGTTTATTTCTGGTCTCTCTTTTCTGTTCAATTTTGTCTGTATGTTCATTTTTATGCCAGTACCATACTGTTTTGAATACTGTAGCTTTGTAATGCAGTGACACACTGCGTGATGATGTTTCAGTCAACAACACACTGTGTATATGACAGTAGTCCTCTATGATTATAATGCCATAGTCTTGCTGTGCCTTTTCTATGTTCAGATATATTTGATACACGAATATTTACTATTGTATTGTAATTGCTTACAGTAGTCGGTAAAGTAACATCTTGTACAGATGTGTAGTCTAAGAGCAATAGGCTATGCTATAGAGCCTAGGCGTGCAGTGGGATATATCATCTAGGTTGATGCAAGCACACTCTATGATGTTTGCACAATGACAAAATCATCTACTGATGTATTTCTCAGAATATATTCCTGTCCACTTTCAGAGTCCAAGGTGGGTGGATTGCTTGAGGCCAGCAGTTTGAGATCAGCCTAGGCAACATAAATGAAACCCCGTCTCTACCAAAAATGCAAAAATTAGCTAGTCTCATAACCCAGTCTCAAAAAGTAAATAATTAAAAAATAAAAAATAAAATTAAAAATACTAAAAAAGAATGCATTCCTATCATTAAGTGATACATGCCAGTGTATTTTAAAATCAGGAAGTGGGATGCATTCACCTGTGTTCCTGTACAAGATTTCTTTGGCTATTTAGGGTCTTTCGTAGTTCCATACATATTTTAAGTTTTATTTCTGTTTCTGTAAAGAATGTAAAATTTTGATAGAGATTGCATTGGATATGTAGATCAGTTGGGTATTATGGACATTTTAACATTATTAATCCAATTCATGAACATGTGCTACCTTTCCATTTATGTGTGTCTTTTTTTTTTCTTTTTTTTTTTTTTTTGATGTAGTCTTGCTCTGTTGCTCAGGCTAGAGTGCAGTGGTGTGATCACGGCTCACTGCAACCTCCACCTCCTGGGTTGAAGTGATTCTCCTACCTCAGACTCCTGAGTAGCCGAGATTACAGACACACCTGGCTAATTTTTATATTTTTAGTAGAGATGGGGGTTTCACTATGTTGGCCAGGCTGGTCTCAAACTCCTGACCCCAGGTGATCTGCCCATCTCGCCTTCCAAAGTGCTGGGATTACAGGTGTAAGGCACCGCACCCAGCCTTTCTGTGTCTTTTTAAATTTCCTTCATCAATGTGTGTGTGTGTGTGTGTGTTTTAAAAACAAAGTTTCATCTCTGTTGCCAAGACTGGAGTGCGGTGGTGTGATCTTGGCTCACTGCAACCTCCACCTCGCAGCTTCAAGTGATTCTCCTTCCTCAGCCTCCCAGGGAGCTAGGATTACAGGCATACGCCACCATGCCCGGCTAATTTTTGTATTTTTAGTAGAGAGAGGGTTTCACTATGTTGGCCAGGCTGGTGTCGAACTCCTGACCTCAGATGATTCATCCGCCTTGGCCTCCGAAAGTGCTGGGATTACAGGCGTGAGCCACTGCGCCCGGCTTCATTAATGTTTTATAATTTTCAGCATATATGTCTTTTACTTCTTAACTTTATTCCTAAGTGTTTTATACTTTTTCTTCCTATTGTAAATGGGGTTTTTTAAAATAATTTTAAAGATATTTCATTGTTAGCATTATTTTTGGATAGTTCACAGATTTCTGTATGTTTATTTTGTATCTTCAACTTCAACTTCATTAAATTTATAAGTTTTACCATTTTTGTTGCTGCTGAATCTTTAGGATTTTCTATATGTATCATCATGTCATCTGCAGAGATAATTTTACTTCTTTTTTAATTTGAATTACTTTATTTAATTTTTCTCATCTAATTGCTCGGCTAAGACTTCCAATACTATGCTGAATAGAAGTGGTGAGTGGGCATCGTAGCCTTGTACTGAATTTTAGAGGAAAAGCTTTTAGTTTCCATTTACAGTACTCTACAGTTCTTATTTTTTCATCTTCATTTTCTTTTTTTTTTCTTTTCTCTTTTCACTCTCTACCTCCTATTCAAACATGCTATCTATATGCCTTAAAATTCACAACACGATGTCTCATATGAGGTAGATAATAGTATCTCATTTTACAGGTGATGTAGCAAAGGCTCTGAGTGAATAAATTATTTGTCCAGTATGATATACCTGGTAAGTGATGAAGCATTGGCCTCTATCTAAGTCTTCTGATGTGACTTTCATTACTCATTTTAACTTTCTACAACTGCCTTTTTGTTTCTTGGGTCCCTTCTTATCACTGATTCTCAGTTTAGGTACATCACTGGTGCTTTTTGTAACACTTTTCAAAGGAGAATGGAGAAGAGTCTTGCTAATATGCAAATATAACTCACCTTATTCATGCATAAGGATAATCCTTATCCATACATAAGGATTCTAGAGGTGACATTTACAAGAAGAATGAATGAGGAATATTTAGCTTGCAGAAAAAAAAAAAAAAAA